>NC_018392.1:1159013-1217692 GCF_000208865.1 Neospora caninum Liverpool
CCCCCCCCCCCCCCCCGTGTAGGTGGAGAGTCCAGTTAATCTTTCGCATCCGCTGTGAGGAACGTTGCCCCCAATCCGACGGCAACGCTCCCCGCTCGGATATACGCGAAACGCGCGGAGGATGCACTTCTTCAGTAAGAATGGGGCACACTCGCTTAGATGCTAAATCAGCCTGGCATGTCAGAAAGACGTGGACAAAAAGACCGTCTGGGGCGTTCCAAACGTAGGATTCGTGCACACATCGCCTCTCCAAGTAGTCCCCCCTTTCACACCGGCAACGCCGTGTTCCTGCCTGGGTCAGAGTTGTCTCTTGAGGAACTGCTTCCGGCTGCTCAGCGCTCTCTCGGCCCTTTGAATGAAGGGACAGGATCCACCAGAACACACTGTTTTGCACAGTCCTGCGCTCGACTGTAATGACACTGAAGCCATGCACGTTCGGCGCTGAGAACAACTTCTGCGTGGCGGCCTGCGCCGACTCAAAACCCCTACCGCTCTCGCTCGGCTCGAAGTTGATCGCGTACGCGTCTGTACCCTTCTGCTCGCACAGCATGAGTACTTTCTTGGCCTTGGCAATCTCCTCCTGAGCGCCTTTGATCGCCATGAAGTTCCCGTTAACCAGGCGGCGGGCAAACTGTACAGACAGCAGAAACGCATTCGCTTGCCAGCGACTTTTCAGCGTCGCTCCGGTGTCCTCAAAACACGCGGGAATTCCGCCACAGTTGAATCTGTCGTGCGCTTTCACCTTTGAGCGCCGAATCCTTTCTTCCAGACTGCCCAGCAGCTGTCCCTCGCCCTCTCCTTCTGACTCCGCTTCTTCCACTCTCCCCTCTGCTCGCCCCGTCTCTAGAGGCCTGCCTAACTGGACCGCTCCTGATCCTTCGCCGTTCACACGGATCCACTTCCCGAGCTCGTCCCTCGCCGTCCCTCGCTCGACGCACTCACCCCTCCCCACGGCTCTTCCTGTCTACGCGCGTCTCGAATTCGTGTTGGAGCGCCCAGATACTCCCCTGAATCCCCAGGCGCGACTGGAGGCGCCGCGCCACCCCGGGTGAGGACACGTATGCCTTGCGTGCGCGGATGCACTTTCTCACCGCTGCCGTGGTTACGAAATTTTGCGCCTTCCACGCGACGCTCATGGCCCGCCGAAGCACCAGGAACAGGTGCGAGGCCTGCATCTTGCAGCAGGCGAAGTAGGCGACGAGCTCGACGTCTGCATGGAACACACAGCCGCAACGCTCTCAAATATATACGCATGCAGGGTCGGCGCACCCCAAAACGCACTCTGGGGGACACTTGAGTTAAAGAGAAAAGGTACGAACTGTGGGTCGCATCAGTGCCCGAGGCAGAGCGCTGGACCGGTAACACCCAGGGAACGACGCAAAAAGTCGCAACAGTCGACGCGAACGCGAAAAAGAGGAGTCGCTGCGCGACACGCAACGGACGAATAACAACTTGGGAACGCAGCGAGGCGACCCAAAGCCCGCTCGCGAGCGTCTTTCTTGCGCAAAGGCACAGCGAAGTCTGGCCCGACAAACTGGAAACCAGAGCAAGAAACGTCAGGGGGGGAGGCCAAACCAAAGGCCCTCGCCGCTCCCTGGAGAGCCAAAGAGGAGGCAAGGAACCAGTGTCCGAGAGCTTGCACGCATTTGCATGCCCCGCGATTCATCCAAGTTGTTCAGGCGTTTCACGCTGCTCGCACCAGCAACCTTACTTCGGCCTGGATCCGACTCGCCGAGACTGAGACGCGCCATCTCCAGAATCATGCCCGTGACGTAGTGACGTGCAATTTCGATGAATTCGTGGACCTGGAAGACGCAAACACGACAAGACAACACGCGCGCCTCTCTGCACACACGCTATATATATAGATAGATATATAGGTGGAAACAAATAGATAGTATCGTCCAGCATGTGCTTTCGTGGCAGAGCATATAGTCAAGCCCACACAGTCTGTCTACATCTTTTTCTACTGCTTTCAGTTGATTCGAAGACTGTACACACTCTACCATTGCGCCTGCCTTACTCTCTCCACACGTACTGGAGTGCAACACTGCACTGCCTCGAGCAACTCAGGCGCATGCGCCAGAACGACAGAGGACGAACGTTTTTGGGATGCATACTCAGAGACGACAGATGCCGAGCGGCTTTTCGCTTTTGGAAGATACATTTCTATTTTTTGAAAAAGTCCGCCCAGTCCCGCGGCGCGCGTCTCGGACGTCTTCGCAGCTAGCCAAGCTTTTGAGATGCAGGACGACAGGAGAGCTCCGCGGAGACGCAAACACGCAGGCGCCTTCTTGTGTTCCTCCCGACTCGCTCTCCTCGCTCAAGGACACAGCCTGAGGCTTCGAAGGAGCGTCCTCGAAGCAAACGGGAGGTCAGGCACGAAGACAGACCTTCTCCCGTTGAACCCATCCGGACATTGTAGTTCCTACCTGCTGCTCTTCCTCCGCGTTGTTCGCCACAACGAGAGGGACGGAGTGGAGGACGAACCGGAACGCACTGAGGGCCTCCTGAAACCGCCCAGCTGCAATTTCAAAAGAAGACGCAGATGTGTCAAAAGGGTTGGCCTTGTGGAGACTCGGAGGGACGGGAAGAGATCTATCTCACGCGTGTGAATGCCCGAAACCGTGCACACGGACGTGTTGCCGTGGGCACCCAGTTGGAGGCTCGTTTTTACGTCCCTGGGTGGCTCTGCACGCGAGCGACGTGCGTCTGTTTTCGCGCGCACGTGCAAGAAGGCCTTCTAAGCCTGTTCATCTCGCTAAAAACGACAGTTTGCAAGACGAACCGAGCTGGTGCAAACCCAGGGCTGCTCGTCTGCGCATATCTGCAACCGATGCAGCCTGGAGAGGGGGACGGACCTGTGACGAGTTTGTGTGCTTCTCGCAAGTCTTCCATAAGACTGCTGGGCAGAATGAGGCGGTGCGGCTTCAGACCGCCGTCTCCTGCGGCGCCTTTCCCAGCCGCGCGGTCGCTGAGGGCGAGAGGGAGCGACGGCGCGAACGGCAAACCGGGCAGAGAGGCCCAGGCAGCCTGGTAGACTCGGGAGAAGATCGGCAGGAGCGGGGCCGGATTGCGGAGAGCCATGCGTCTCTGAAGCGTTTCGAGGGCGAGGCTGAACTCGCCCGCGGCCACAAAGTCCGCCACCACGGGTTGGCCTCCCTTCAGCCAGGCTGCGTGCGGCGGTTCACGCTTCGCCACGAACGAGGAACCTGCGCCGTCGAATCCGTGCTCGAGAGTTTCCTTTCCTGGAGCCGGCTCGTCGAGGCCTCCCAGTTGCGAGAGGCCTGCATCGTCCGGCGGCAAATCGATTCCGTCGCTCCAGTCGCCGCCCGCTACGCCTTCGCCCAAATCGACTTCGAAGCCGTCGAGGTCTTCCGCGGCGTCTTCCCACGCGGGCGGAGCGCCGGCTGTCGCGCCGGCTGAGGCGCCCTCCACCATGTCTGAGAGCGACACGGCACAGAAGCGAAGTCTCCACAGGTAAAACGTGACGACGCGGACACACTCGACCTCGCGGCTACGCACAGACGCGAAGCGAACGGCCGGTGTGTGTGGGGAAAAGGGAAACGCGCGCCGGAGACACAAAGAGGGGACCGCCGCCGGAGACACAAAGAGGGGCACCACACTGAGCGCCGCGCGATGGCTGAGTGGGAGAGACGCGCGGGCGACTGTCGCTTTTTACTGGATTTGAAGACGGGGAACAACCCGAGAAAGAACCCGCACGTCGCGAAGACCGCCGCGAGAAAAGTGAGCCGAAAGAGAGATTCGACGCACACATTCAGGAGGCAAACGCACCTTTGTACAGCCGGGCACCTGCCGCTTCGGGTTTCATGCCCGCAGTCGCTTGCATGGCTTTATCAAAGACTGACGCGCCCTCCGACACTGCCGACGGCCAGGCCGAAGTCTCTGCCTCCGTGCATCTGGAGACACATTGGCGCAAAAGATGCACGAACACCGACACAAACATGACCCCTAGAGACGACCAGAGAGCCCTTGCCGCCTTGTCGCCTGACTCACAGGAACGCTTCGGACCGACATTCAAAACACCCGTATGCACGGAGAGAGAGAGAGACGCCCCCGGCGACGCCAAGTGTAAATCGCACCCTACGCGTTGCGCGCTGAATCCGTTTCCCTGTCTGGCTATAAAAAAACAACATTAGATTTAAGATAGACGACAACGACATCACGATCCTAGATCGCGAGCGGCATATGCGTTCCTGGGTCCCGCGGATCTGGGTGCGCCGCCGTACGCACGCGCACCAAAAAAGACGAACGAGCGACGGCATGCGAAGCAAACAACGTGAAGGCAGCGAAAAGCGTTGGATTTCAAGATCCTACAGCCCGACGGTGGCGCCCGGCATTTCGAGACGTTTCCACGCGAAACACAGGATCTTCTTCGCGAGGCGCACGCGCCCCCGCTCCGAGTCTACCTGAGGATCGGGATGGGCGGCATGAGGAGCTGAGGCACGGCGGGCATGAAGGTGTCGAGGGACATGTCCTTCACGCTGTCGTGGAGTTGTTCGTAGAGAGCAGTCAAGCCGTAGGTCTTGGCAGTGAGCGCTGCGAGGGCGATCTGTCCGACCTCCGCCAAAACCTGGACGCGTTCCTCGGCGTCTCCCAGCAACAGGGCGTTGTGGAATTCACTCATTGGATCCTTGCGCAGCTCGGCAATCCGCAGCATCTTCCTCAGCTTGCCGATGTTTCCCGTGATGAAGTACAGAAACGACAGTTTCTCGAACTCCTTCAACTTTTGGTACGCCGACTCCACCAAAGACGGGTACCCCTGCTGCAACGCCGCCCGCCCCAGGAGTTGCCACGCACTCTGGAGAGAAAGAGACAAACGAGAAGACAAATGACGACGTGGAGAAAACCAGCGGTGGGAGGCGCCGGCCGCACAGCGACCGACAGACGGGAGAGCGCCGCCAGCAGCGGGAAGCTCTTTCAACCTGAGATTCGACGAATTGCAACTTTTACGTCGGACACACACGAGAGGGCCGACCACCGAACGGGAAGAAGATGCAGGACGAGGCTGGAAGTAATCGCCAACCGAGAGACGCGCTCTTCTTTCTGTCGGGAAAGTTCCGTTTCAGATCCTTTCTGGATCAGGGGTATTTCCAATTCACGCGAAAGGTTTAGGTTTTTTCCCTCAGAACGCCGGAGTAGTTCCAACTCGAAACCTAGAAAAGGCCCGAGGAGAAAAGACGTGAAGGCCCCCTCTTCGGCGAGACAGTCGCCCCAGTAGCTTGCCTTGTCGTTGATCTCCTGGGCAGCAGCCAGGGCGTCGTCCATGCTTCTGACTTCGAGGGCCAGGTGGAATCTCGCTTTCTTGTCTGTGAGGAACTCGAGGGCCACCTGCAAAAAATTCAAAGACGCCGCGGAGATGAAAAACCTCCAGAGAGACGAAACCTGGACAAGCAGCCCTGTCGGGGAACACAGCCCGGACAGATCAAGGACGGAGGCCGCGTGCGCAAGCATCTCGTAAAAAAACGACGAAACGGGAACTGCATGACAGGGATTTCACTCAAGGTCAAGGAGCGCGTCGCAGAGCACCCCGCCGTAGAAAAGGCTGTGCCATCACGAAGAAACAACCCTTGATCGGAGAGAACAGAGAGGCACACACGTCGGGAGAAACGGGGGCAAAGTTCCGCCGCAGAGACCGCCGGAAACAGGGTTGCTGATGGACACAAAGCAAGAAAGACGAAAAATGAGACCGTCCCCGGAAGAGCCTTCCCACTCTGAAGCCTGAAATAGAGACCGCGCCACATACACAGGCCAGACCCTGTGTGCCTTGTTTGCAGGAAGTCACGGCCCACCGGGTGCGTCCTCGAATTCGCCTCCCCGCTCCCGCGAAAAGCTGCATGCTCTTCCCGTTCCCCCTGTGAGGAAGAAAACGCCCATTGTCCGCGTCAGAGCTGCGACGAACCGCGAGGAAGAGCGACGCACCTCTGGATATCCCTTCTTCTTCAAGTAGGCAATGAGAGCATTGCCGCAAAGTTGACCGTTCCGCACAAACAGAGCCACCTGCGGCGCAAAGGGGAACCAGGAGAGATTCAGATCACCGGATCCCGCTGGATCGGTCGAATCCAGAGAGAGCGCACCTTTCTTTCCTAAAAAACAGAAAAAACACTTCCGCTTGACACAGAAAGGAGCGGGACGCGCGAGAGTCCCTCTCTCGTTTACACAGAGACGAACGGCAACAGCAGCCCACGTCGAGGCGCCTGGTCCCTCCTTGGGCTTTCTTCTCGTCTGCCGACAAAAAGCTTCGCCTCTCTCCGGCAACCCAACGCTTCATCTTCGAGCTCCTCTCCAGGCCGACGTATCGGCTTATACGCGGGTGATCCTGACGACACATCGGCGGCCTCGTTAGCTGTCGCGGGCCGCCCATTTCGTCCCTGGTGTGGCTGTTTGCATCCCTATCTAGAATGCCGCGACCGTGCGCGTCAAACCCCGCAACCCTATATCGATGCTGCGTGTTCTGAGGGAGGAGACTTTCCAGAGAAGAGGCTGCGAAGCGAGGGGAACCGCATGAAAAAAGTCCCCTCTGTGAACTGCCCTGTACCTGGTCAAACTGTCGGCGATGGAGAGCGAGTTTGAAAAGGTATTCCTGGCAATTCAAAGGCTCGACGTGGACGCCGGCCCGCCGATCCAAGTAGTAGTACATGCCTCTCTGGACTCTGAGGGAGAACGAAAGGGGACACAGTTGGGAACCGTTCGAATGCGTCACGAATTTGCAGGATGCACAGCTGAAAAAGATCCTCTTGCGGCAAGACTGGAATTGACAAGGGCAAAAAGCAGAGAACGGTTTCTGGCGGGGCCCGAAAGTCGGAACTCCAGAAGCCTCGCGCAGCCCTCGGGGGGGGACGCCTCTCGGGCAGGTTTCTTTGCTCAAACGCGTTTGCACTTGCGCTCGCGAACGCAGTCTCGCAGACACTGGAGAAAGGCGGTCGCTTTTCCACTAGGTGCCTCGGCACTCGGAGACTCACTTGAAGATGTACACAGGCTCGTTCAAGCAGTGGATGATTCCCCGGTCGCCGTTGAGGAGGAGGTACTTCACGTGGCTGAGAGTTGAATACACGAAGGTGCCTGGAAAAAGAGAAGAAAACGGCGAACGGGGAGGCGCATCGTGCCGTTTGAAAACTGAAGTGCAAATCGCGCTCTGTTCCAACCACGCGAATACTCACCGACCCGTCAAATACGAAACTGCACAGCGCACAGAGTGAGGGAGAGTTGAAGACAGGAGAGATACGTATTTAGGCGTGGAAAGACACACTCACATGCATATACATCTACACATATGCCTACAATATATATATATATATATATGTATATGCATATAAATGTGTTGGTATGGACGGACTGGGAATCGAGCAGATCTCTTTTGGATTCGAGACGTACCGTTGTCTTCGTCCCACGCACCGCCTTTGATGCGAATGTTTTCGTGGACAGCACAGACGACTTCGAAGCCACCCGTGGCGTCAGACGCTCCGCCGTCCGCGTGTCCGACGTGGTGTAGAAGCATCAATGAGTGCTTCGAAATGACCATGAGATACTCGCCGGTAGGGGAGAGAAGAACGGAGCGGATGCCGCCGCCTCCTCCGCACTGGACTTCGGGGTAGACTCGGCACGTCGGCACCTCAAAGAGACGCAGCTGAGAACAGAAAGGGAGAGAAAGCTGACTCGAGTAAGTGCAAAAAGCGAGAACAGGGTCTCCGGCGATTCGCCAGCGAGATGGAGTCACAGCACCTCAAGGGAGAGCGCAACAGAGACACGGGAGCGACGAGAGGGACACACCACGGAGACGCGCGCCGTGGAAAGAGAAAACGCGGAAGGAAAATGAACGCGAGAGACGCGTTCTTACAGGAAAAGGACGACAAAGAAGGGAAGGAATGCGCCGAGAAGTAGAGAGAGCGGACAAAACCCCGAGAGAGAGGACCGGCACACATGCACCCTGGGAAGGCGGCGAGAGCGAGGGGTGCCCGATGAGAGATTTTGAGGGATTTGAAAGGCGCGTCTTGAGACGCGAGACCAAAAAGACGGGAAGCGGGGGACTTTGGACGCCCAAAAAAGACGAAGAAAGAGAAGGACAAACGTCGACAGAGAGTAAGAGAAAAAGAGAAGACCGAGAGGCTCACCAGGAGGCGGAGAAGAGCACGAAACGGTCACTACAGAAATGCGCAGATCTGTACACAAAAAAGGCGTACCTTGTCCTCAGACTTGAGAATGAGGCGGTTGTTGCCTCCGAAGAAAAGCCGGTCTACGGGACACGGCAACTCGACCTTCTTGCACAGTTCGTTGTTCATGTTGTACACTCCGAGTGACGTTGCCCCGGCCTTGTCAATCATTGCGAACCGATTTCGCGCGACAAATGCCACTGAGTGGCATGATCCCTGAACAGAGACAGAGAGGTCGGAAAGACATAGTCATCCTACTGCGACATGCGTCCACACAAGTCGCTCTGGCTCTTTCACATTCGGGTGAAGAGAAATACGCCGAAGAACAGGTACGCGAGAGACGTTGGTAAACGGGCGGGAATCTAAGTTCACCTGCCTTTAAAAGTGACATGACTGGAACGCGAGACAATGAAAAAAAGGAAAACATCTCCGGATATGTCTAAAGAAAGCTGGTCACAACCAGAGAGACCCGAGCGATCCTGGTGAGAGTTTCTCCGACAGACACGTCGCTGAAAAAGGCAGGTGGGACGCCTCCAAAGCGGTTTCTTCTTCTCCGCGCGTCTTCCCGCGTTTTCGCCATGCCCGTTTCCCCCCTCCTTTCAAACCACAAACCGTAGACGCACCGTGTGTGTCTCCGGGCTGCCAGGATAGGGCAAGCCTGCTTGCGGCAACGGCCCGACGACGAGGTCGTACGAGAACCCGCTCTCTGCATCCGCCTGCAAAAAGGAACCGAAAACTCGACGCGCTTGGACTCCCCCAGGAAACGGGAAACGAAAGAAGGACCAAACACAGCACGAGCATAAACAGTTAAATTTAAAGATACACAACCACAAATGCCGATATATATATATATATATATGTTGCAGATGCATACGAATCGCCTAGGTTTGGGAAAAACAGCGTTGTTAGGACGAAGCTGAGGCACGGGGGTATTTTTGAATGGGGCGTTCGTGACTCGCGATCCTGAATTTCTGGACCCACTCCGACTCTCTGAGCACTGCCCTCCACGCACGTCCGAGGACACAAACGGCGCCGCCTCACTGCAGAACACCTGCGCTGCGCGCGATGGAGGACATCCCACGTATACAGCAGAGTGTCATGCCCTTCTTAGACGGCGTTGCTCCGCGCACCAGTAACACCGGGAATCCGAAAGCTCTGCCTCATTTCCGTCCCTCGACCTACCCCCATATCGATATCCATATGCACACATCTACACACACATATATAGATGAATGCCAATATCTATATCTATATATATACATATATGTCGATGGCTATGTCATGAGTTTGTGTGGAAGGTCAGGCATCGCGCATGGAAACGACCGAGCGCGCCGCGGCGGTGACCTACATAGATGACGATGGCGTTCAGGTCGGTGGCGTTGAGAGAGTTGACGAGGAGGTATTTCGGTCCGGCAGTCATGGCATTGGCGGGTCGGCGGACTTCGCAGATGGAAACTTCCGCCGCAGCAGCGAGTCCCGCTGCATTCCCCCCGCCGAGGCTTCCGGGTGCGTTTCGAGCGTCTCCATGTTTGTGCGACAGCTGGAGCGTCAGCTGGAGATCCCGGAAGCACACGACGCGGTCGCGGATGTAGTAGAAGTGGAACCGTGAGTGAAGCGCACTCGGCGGCCTCTCCGTGTGCAGTTTGAAGACCACCATGCCCGAGTCGTGGCCAACGGCGAGCGCACTGCTGGTGCGATGCGCGGCGATTATCCAGAAACGGTCGTTTTCCCGGCGGAAGGTGTGCACGCCCACGCGCTTGCTCACGTCCCAGACACGAATCGTCCGGTCCTCCGAATTGCTGATCAAGAGCTCTCGCTGCGGGTGAAAAACGAGACACGAGACGTTGTTGAAGTGGCCGCGGAGGGTGTCCACCTCCCACGCCTTCGAGTCGTTGTACCTGAAGCCGACAGAAACAGCCAGAGACGGCCGGAAAGGGAGACAGTCGGATGTTTGTGTGTGTGTGTGTGTGCAGGCTTTCCGCGACAGAAAACAAGAGCGACACAGAGAAGACCGAGAGCGCGCCGGAAGCGAGCGATGCACGTTGTTCGCGTGGACAGCCCTGTCGCACAGAAGAGAATCGGGGAAGTCCACACAGGTCGACCTTTTTGTTGACGTCTCAGCAGATGCCCGCAAATAGACCGGAAATCCAAGCAAGACGCCACAGATCATCCAGTGAGCGGGGGCGGCCAACCCTCCCAGCGGACTTTGAAGTTTCTCTGGTAACTGGACGCGGGCCGTCTCGCTCTGTTGCGAGAGCGCGTCGCGCGTTCCCGCTTCGTCCGCCGCCGTTTCGAACTCGGGTTGCCCAGAGGACTCAATTGCCTTTCGCACCCCTGTCGCACGGCCGTCTTCTGGCTTCACCGCTTGAGAACCCGATTCGCGACGGCCAGACTTCCGGTCTCCGTCGTTCGCGCAGCCTCTGTCTCCCTTACCTCCACAGCTTGATCATGCGATCGTCGGCAGCGGAAGCAATGAGCGGCATCGAAGGGTGGAACGCCGCCCAGTTGACTCCGCGTTCATGGCCCTCGAGCACGAACTTGCAAACTGCGTCATTCGCTGTAAACATCTCCGAGGCGTGATGCCTGCCTCCGGGACCGCCAGGGAAGCTGCCCTTGCCGAACGCATGCGCGCCGCCCGCGCCGCCTGTCTTCTCGCGAAGGCCCGACGTGTCCCAGACGCGAATGGTTTGGTCGAGAGACGCGGAGACGACCAGGTCCTCATAGGGGTGAAACAGGGCACTCATCACGTAGTGGTTGTGGCCAGTCAGCACCGCAATGCATGCGCGAGACTGCCAGTTCCAAATCCGAACTGCACATGCGCATAAGAGCGGAGAAAAACGAACGCGCGGAGATGGTTTTGCGCCAAAGGGAGATCTGGAGCGGCCGAGGACTTGGGGCCCGGAACAGACGCACAGGTTGCGAAACGGGAAAAGCGCGCCTCGAGAGAAGGCGCCACGAGCGACGTGTGTTTCGAAGGCGCCAAGAAAGGCCCAGGGAGAAGAGCCCTCTTTGGAAACGCGTTTCCCCCCCCCCCCCCCCCCCCCCTGCAGCGCGCCAGACACACTCCCGAGGACCGATTGCTGCTGCAGACAGCGACGCTCACCTGTTTGGTCATCGCTTGCAGACAGAATCCACGGATAGATGTGGTGAAAGAAGACCGTGCGAAGGTAGTCGAGGTGGCCGAGGAACGTGAAGATGCACTTGCGCGTCGTCAATGACCACAACTTCACCTTGTAGTCGTCGCCGCCACTGACAAAGAGCGGCTGGGAGGAGTGGAAGTCGATGCCGCGCACAGGACCTAGAAATGCACAAGAGATCGCATGCAACGCGAGACGCACTCGAGCAAGAGATCCTCGGCCGCACCAGACAAAAGGACGCACCGCTACCCCCGACACCGACGACCTCCGGTTCCGGGGCATCTCCGACAAAAACACACGGCAGAAAGGCCACGTCTCTCCTGTCTCCCAGGAGCGGCTGACGAAACTCTCGCTGAAAAAAGGTTCGGAGGGTCCGCGCGTCGAACGCTTCCCACAACTGCCGGTTCTACGCGTGCGGCGTCTGTGAGGCGCCGTGCACATGCCATCGGCGAGAGCGCGCGGAGGCAAAAACTGGGCACAATAGCCTGGTTTGGTCGTCGGCTCGGAGACCGAGACCACCGCTTCAACGGATCGCATATTCACACGGTCACACACGCACAATCCGCCTCGACAGAAGGCTCGTTGACTGGCGGTTGATGCGTTCCCGCACAGACTTCTTCGTTGAGGCACACACTGGTGACGGTACCGAGTGCCCCCACCCAGGACTGTGTCTCTCCCCCGGGCTCGAAGACAGGCGATCGGCCCAGAGCACAGGACCGGCGGGTTGCAGTTTTTCCGACTCCAGGAAAACGCACATGGGTCGGCCACGGGGTCATTAAAGTGGGCTACGTATGCAGTAAGGTCGAGCGTGGACTATCGAATGAAACAAAGCGCTCCCTGAGGTCTGGCAGCGCCGACGCGTCCCAGGTGTCTGTACACCCCCCCCCCCCCCCGGCCGCGGAGTGTCTTTTTTGTGGAGCCCAGAGGGTTCAGGGAAATGAGTTTCGATCGGAAACGGAGTGCCGACGAGGGGACAGGCTGCGGCTCTCACAACGACCGACTCTGAACCCTCGTCCGTTTCGACTGTCCGCGTTTTCACGCTGCCGGCAGATTCTCACCTTCATGTTCCTCGAACTTGTCAATCAAAGATCCAATGCGGTAGTCCCAGAGCTGGATCGTGCCGTTGTGGAGTGCGGCGAGAACCCACTGGAGCGAAGGGTGAAAAGCGAGCCCCTTGACGCGGCTGCTTTTCGTTTCGCACTTCACAAACATCTTCGACATGGTGCCGACCCCTCGTGGTGTTTCCTTTCGGTTTGCGAGGTCCTCTCTCCTCCGCGCACGTTCTCCCCGCGCCTGAGAACCCCAAAAGGGGCGGCCTCTGGCGCGCGTGGCAAGCTGTCGCTGAGAAAACGCGATTTCTGCGCCTCAGATGGAAGCTCGGAATCCCAGTCTCCTCGGAAGAACAGAGCGCACGCACAGTCCTGGTGTACACACGCCGACACCGGGAAAGAATGGATCGGGAAAACTTTGCTTCCGGACCAAGAAAGGAGTCGAGACGCGCTGGCGGAGAGAAAGGAAGCTGTGCAAGAAATGAAAAAAGACTTTCTGCCCCCAAAAGCGTGTGGCGCCGCCTCCTGCTTAGGGAGAAAAACGAGAGACGCAGTCCGGGTGTTCGGAGCCTGACAGGCACGCGCACAGCGGAATGGAGGGGCAGCGGCGAGCGTGAAAAAGAGCGGAATGAAGGACGCGAGACAAATCTTGGAAACGGGTACTACAGGGGCGTTACTTTGTCGAGATGCCCGACGGCGGAGAGGGAGGCTTTCACAGACTTTCGGGTTCGTGCGAGACACACAGCCTTCGTCGTTACAGGGGAGAGAGCGGTACGACACAGACACGGAAAACGAGGGCGGAGAAAACAAGAGACTGCGGCAAAGGACACGAGAGGAGCCGCGGGGGATGCACTTGCGCCACGCGAGAAAAGAAGCGAGGTGAATCACAGCCCCGGGGGTTCACCATGCGGGCCCCCTTGAAAACCCACGCTTGCTTTCTGGAAAACGCGAGAAACGAGAAGACACTTTTGCTTGTGTAGCAGGAAAGGTGACTGTGAGACAGTGGAACTTGCGGAGGAACGACGGCGGGGGGGTCTAACAGAAAGGAACGGGAAGACAGCGTCCAAAAAACACGGATGAACCTTCGTGAGACTTTTGTACGTGCGCGTTCGCGACCTAGCGTTTAACGCGTTCCAAAAGACAAAGTTTTTCAACGGCTCCTCATTTCCGAGAACAGGAGAAACGTCTCCATGGACACGGAAGACAAGCAGTGCAGCGAGGACAGCGAGAGGAGGCTGGGACGTTTCCGCGCATGGGAGAAAGGCAAAAAAAGGAGAAACAAACTCTCGCGGATTCACAAGCCGTTCGATTTGGTGTGGCTTCGGCAAAAATGCCGACCTGCCGTCTGCTGGAAGGAGTTGAAGACTGTGTGTCTGTAGACATACTCCGATGCTCCACGTAGAAAAGCTACACTCCTCTCGCTCATTTTCCCTGCGCATGGACGGTGGAGAGGGAGAGAGTTTTTGTACGCAGACATGCACACACAATTATCCAGGTAGTTGTGTACGTCTGAACACATCGGGACTTGTTTCAAACCGGCAGGGGGGTTGCATGCGCGCAAAATCCGTGAAAGCGCGAAAAACGGGAACACCCGAACGCTCTCGCCCCCGCGCCAGGGGCAAGGGAGGAGACAGAAAAGCCGTCGTCGCCGCGCAGATACGGTTTTTGCTACACCGGCGATCTCAGCCACTGGGCAAGCTAGACTATCTGCAAGGTTTTCGCTATCAAGACTTCCTCCTCTTGGTCGACACCGCTTTGGGAGGAAGTGGCCGAAGCCATTTTGACGAAGAGATGCACTGTCCACCTTCTTTCTCTCTGGGCAAATTCGAACGCCACAGGGTTACTCGGAAGCGCTTCCAAGAAAAAGACGCGAAGCGAACAGCCGGGATATAGCGGACACAACCATCCCGGGGGTTTCGTGGCAGAGTTTGTCTTTTCGGACGAAATGGACTTATTCGATTCCAAGAAGACACAACCCAGAAAGGCGTCATTTCCGGAAAAAAGACCGCAAGGTCGCGCGCACCATCGAATCTGTCGACGCTAGCGGGAGGTTCGCTTTGGATGTGCACACCGTGTGGAAGAGGCTGCTGCTAGTTCCTGATAGCCGTTTTAGGATTCCACGGTAGCGACACCGACGCAACTCGCACTGAAGTTTCAACCGCGCGCGTTGGGAATTCACATCAGTCGCCACGACAGTGCTTTCCGATCAACGCGGGAGTCGTGCTGCGAGGGTCCGCACTGAAAAGGCGACGCCTAGAAAAGAAAAGGAGTCTGGTGCGTTTCGAGACATGACCTCAGCTACGGGATACGAGACCAGAGCAGGCAAGAACCAAGTGAGAGACCCAGCGGCTTCTCTCTGGCAAATGCCCTCGTAGGTTTTCACAAGCTGCTCTTGGACACATGGCTGCGTCAAACCGCCTCAGCTCATCGTACTAGCTCGCAACTCCGGTCCTCCTCAGCTTGAAGGGAACTTGCGGGAACATGCGCCCGTCACTTGAAAAAGGACACCAAATGGGCGCCAGAGGGAGGTTTTCCCTTGTCCGGCAAGCACAACTGAGCCGCATGTGTGTCCGTTCACCGGAAGGGTCGGGTGGCCAGGGGTGTTCTTGCAAAACTGGGAACTGCGGCTACTTGCTTCATGTATGCTCACGTAGAGACGTTTCTATACTCCCGAGGACAGGACACGCGAATGCCGCCGAGGGAATCGCGCACGAGGCTTGGCATCACCCCAGTGGAGCATCAGCGAACTTCCCCCATGCTGTCTTTGGAAGAGACGAAGCGATGCGAAGCAAAACGGACTGGTGAAGAGCCGCCCCCTTTGAGGTGACCTGCACAGTGGCAGCCGAAACCCTCAGACGGGGTAGGATTTTGCGAGGGAATGGGCGTGGCGTCGCGGCTTCGGCCCTTATCCTTGCAGAAATGAGGCTAAAGAGAAAAACCGATCCACAAATCGACAGCCCGGAAGGCCAGGCTGCAGTTCCCTTGCAGTGCGTCCCCAGTACTCGCTACCCTATACGGAGAGAAACGTGTGCATGCCCAGGTACAGGATTTTCCGCTCGTGGCTACTTTAATGCGCACTCGACGCAGTCCCTTTCCTGCGTTAGGAAGAAAGGACGCTCAGGCAAGAGGGGAAACGCGCTTAACGGTGTAGAAAAGATTTTCCACAGACTACTCCGAGTCCGACTCAAACACGGTATGCTTGCCAATGCCAGCAAATCTTTTTGAGAGGCCAATTTGCTCGATCTGTTTCCCCGCCCGTTTTTCGTCTCGCCTCTCTCTTCCTTCCTGTCGAGACTCTGTCGCACCGTCCGTTCCTTGACTGGAGACCTCTCTCTTCCGCTTTTCCGAAGCTTCGTGCCGAGGCGCCTTTGATTCTGCCCGGATCTCCCGCGAACCCGGGATCGACGCTCTACCTCTGCCTGAATGCAGAGGTGACCGTCGGTCTCCGTCCCGGCTCGGACCGCGCTTTTGCTCTCGCGAAAAAGTCTCTCTACGCCCTCTAGCGCCTGCCTGCGTGCCATCGCCTCTCTCGTGGAACCCTCCTTCGCGGGAACCGTGCTGGTGCGCGTGGAAACTTCTTCCCCGTTTTCTCTCTGCAAGGCCTCCCCGGAACGCCCCGCGCGTGGTGGTCTGCCTGCCTCGGCCTGCAGCGCTCGCATCCTCCCCGTCTACCCAGTCTGGGGCCTCTGCGAAAGCGTCTTCCGCATCCTCTTCGTCGTCAGTCACCACGCACCCGTCAGAGTCGAAAAGGACTGGAGTCGGCCGAGGACCCGCCGGCTTTTCAGCAACAAGGAAATTGTCTTCTTCGCCTCCTGAGAAAATCAAAACACATGCCCAGTTGCCACGCGTGGTCGAAGCAACAAAACAGAGGAAGAAAAACCAAGGTTCATACAGCTGTGGCGCCTCCCACAGACACCCACGCCGGTTTAGTGTCCAGGCGAAAACGGCAATCGTTTCCACAAAAACGGGAGTGCCTGCGCAGCGCCCTCATAGAGCACATCGCGCATGTCAACAAAAAATGCAAGAAGGGGAACTTCACAGGGGGGGGGGGGGGGGGGCGTCTGCGTCACTGGTGGAAGTTGCAAGGGCGTTGCATGGGGTTAGCCCACAGCCAAATCTCCTCCCCAAGTCAACCGGACACGGAACACCTCGGCATGTTTTGGAACCAGAAACATCCATGGAACGCTACTGGGTGGACCCGCTCGCGGTGCCTACCCCCTGATCGATTTGCCTACCTTTTGCATTGTCCTCGCCATCATCCTCAATTCGTTCTTGGAGAATCTGCGCATTCGAGGAAACAGTTCCAGGAAATCGGCGAGATGAGGAGACACATCCGCAGAGCGATGGACCGCTGAGCCAGCTGGAGAGACCCAACGCTCGAAAAAGGTTTCTTCCTAGATGATCCGCTCATGTCTCCCAGGAAGGCGAAACAAACGGGGCATCCACCCAGAGCCCTCCCTTCAGTTTCGCCCCCCCCCCCCCCCCCACAAGGCAGCCCAAACGCAGTTCGCCGCTCACCTTCTGCCTGATTTTCGCCCTCATCTCTTCTCGCTTCTTTTCCGTCTCCTCTGAAGCGGGGCCTGCAGCGTAAGGAGGCGCGACACCGCTGACCACACGTGAGGCTTGCCCCGTAAAAGGGAGGCGTCTCGACTCCTCCCAACTGTCCCCAAAGGCGACGCCGCGCCGCAGCACATACACTACAGCCTTCTCTCAAGATCCCGCAACTGCCGTGACCTATTTTCGTGCCTCATCGGCGGACCACACACAGGCTGCAGTGCAGCCCTGCATGCGTCGAAAGTTTGCCGTTTTGCGCGCTCCTGTTCACGGAATGCCTGCACCAGTCCTCACCTCCCGAAGGGAAAAGAGCAATGTAGGGCTCGTCCGCCGGATAGCGCTTTGGGAAAAGGTTTTGCACAGAGACAAAAGACAGCAAAAACAAGAAATGGGACACGTCATTCGCCGACACGCGGAAAAGCAGGCGCAGCACTGCCTGATGGGCCTCAACCACGTAAATGATCTCCGCAAGGGCACTTCCTCGTCTCTCGCGTGTTGAGCAAGCGCCTGCGACTATCGAAAGGAATGTCCTATCCTAGAAAATGAACGCACTCTGAACGACGAGTGCGCCCGCCGCAGATCGTCCTGAAGCCACGCTGTCCTGTGTGTGCGACAAAGGCGGCACGCAACCGGATCGCTCTGCGACAGCAACAACACGTCGTCCTTTCTCCTGGTCACGGTCTATGTCGACAGGTCAAATGGGGTCGCATCTCACGTAGCGCCGACGTACCAGAATATAGTTCAAGTCATCAAGGTGTTTACGGAGAGCGCGTTGATGCTCCTCTATAGACGCGTCGAGCGTGCCTGCGTCTTGTGCGTTTGTCGTTGCATCCCGCCGGCGACGCAGGAGGTCGGACAGAATTCGGCGTTCCGCCTTGATCTTTCGACGCACTTTCTGGCCCTCTGCAAGAGGAACGAAATCACCGAAAAACCGAGGCGTCATTGCCACGAGAAGGCGATGGGTACCACTGGCGTCGACTGATGAACGATATGGCGCAGAACACATGTGTAAATCGTGAGGAAATGCACATGCCGCGGAAAATTTTCTCAGAAACGGTCGACATTCCGGCTTCGCACCAGACGGGGAAATCCAGATTTATCCAGAGCGAACACCGTCGCGGCAGGGGTTGAGAAAAGCGCCACAGCTAAATTGTACAGCGGGATATAGGCAGTGCAACGGAGCGACTGAATCGTGTGAACTCAGTGTGAGCAAGCACCTGCTTTTTGAGTCGAAGAGACTTCTGCTCCTCTCCACCACGTCTGGAGCAAAACCCACGCTGTGGAAGCACTCCTCGCCTTACCGTAGAACTTAATTTTGTCGTACAGCTGTTTCCGCTTCACCAAAAAGCGCTTGCGTTTCTCATTCTTCTTTTGTTGAACGGCCGCGCTGTCGAGGGAAGTGATCTGCTCTTCGAGACGCGTCACGACTTCCGGCGGTAACCCCTGGAAACACAAGTGACAAGAAAGCCACAGACTTGAGGTTCCGCAAATGATGTCGGCGGTGTCTGGCCGTTGAGCGGCTGCCCACAAGTGCCAGGAGGTCAGTACTTTGTGGCAGCAAAACGTCCGCTGTCCCCGGCAGCTCACCTCTCTCTTCTTCAGCAAAAGCCGCCTTAGATCCCGCGCCTTCGCTTTGGCTGTCTTGTTCCTGCCTTTCTTGTCTGCAGCGCCTCGTTTGGGAACAGTGCCCCGTTTCCCCCCAAACTTTCCGCGTTTGAGGCGGTCACTCGGACCGCCGGGGCCACCGCTAGCAGTTTGTTGAGGATGCCCCATCTGCATTCCCCTCTTGCGTGAGAGAGAGAAGTGTAGCCTGCTGAAGAAGCCGGCGCGGGCCAAAGTGACGTCATGTATAATCGAAATGGCCGGCAGCGCTTCCTGAATGTGGGTCGTTCGGACCTCGCTTGCCACTATTCTGACGCCTCATGCATGCACCATCTGACTGCTGCGGTGTTTAGGAAGCACCGGACAGCGAAACGCCTGCATCTCGCCTTTCCAAGCGCAGTGCAGGGTACATCGAAAGATTGACGCGACGAGGAAAATCTGGAGAGGGACTCAACATAAATGCGTCCGGAACCACGGCTGAAAACGTCGTCTTGCACTGCAAGTGTCTGCGAGTTTTTTCCGCGTTTCACTGCATGTACTTGTCGCATGCAAAGTCAGAGGGCCTCAACCATGTTCAGCTCCCTGCCTTCACACACTCTGTGGTAGTCTGTGTGGTGTCAAAGTGCCTGCAAGGATGACCTTGACATTTTTACCTCGAATCCAAGAATATGTCAAGGCTTTTTAGCTCTGCACTCTACTTTTCAAAAAATCGGGCCAGGCTCCCTTCTGAACGGGGACTGGACTGATCTCCGGCCTTTGGATATGCGGCATATGGAGTGAAAAGCGGGGTTTGATATCATTATTTGGACTATCTTTGCAGGTTTTCTACAAGTGTTGACGCATTAGAGTTTGGTGTGCTGAGATTCCCACGTACGTGGTGCCGCTTTTGAACCGATTGAGCTCATCCGGCGAACGTGTCATCCACAACTCTTCAATGCGGACGAGCTCCAATGGTACTACGGTCGTGCGTCGGAGCGCTCCGAGTGGCGCGGTCCAGCTGCAGAAGACGCTTTTGCGGATCGAGACTGGAAAACATAGCTACAATCAGGCAGGCGCATCTTTCTTGCCCCTTCGTCTCTTCTCAACCCTGTTCTTGGCGTCATCTTTCCCAGCGGGCGTTCCATGTCGCCTCGTCGAATCCCGCGTCACCAGCTGACGAGTCATCGTCGCAAACTGTGTACGTCTGCATTTGCAGCGAAAGATTTTTGGAATGCCATGCAGGCAGTGGGGGAATGGCGCGTTGGCAGACGAAACGTGACTTTAACGAAAACTATGCTTAGCGACACGTGGCTGATGGGAATGGCTACCCGGGTCCACGACGAAAGTGCGTAGTTATTGAGATTATCACGCGTGATGTTCTGCTCTTCGCAGCACGGTTTCTTTCGTACTTCCTGACAATTCCGAAAAGCTTGTCGAGGCCAAGGTTGGAGATAGCATTCTCGAAGTCGCTCACTCGAACGACATTGAGCTTGAAGGTGAGACATCGTGACATGCGGGTCCAGTGGTACTGCACGGAACCTTATATCTGGCAACCGCGGCATCCTGCTGTCGGGACTGCTGTTTTGTATCCTAGGCGCTTGTGAAGGAGCCTGCTCTTGCTCAACGTGCCACGTCATCCTGGAACAGGAGGTCTACGATGAGCTGCCCGAGCCGTCGGAACAAGAGGAAGACATGCTTGACCTGGCAGCGTGCCTGACCCCAACGTAAGAGGCGAATCTCCCTCCACTACTAGATGCAGACCCTATTTTTTGGCCCAGTACCTAAGCTAGGATGATATTATGTCGGTTTTTTTTCGGTTTGTGCAGAGGAAATACAGCAAAATTGCAGTGATACGCGCTGCTTGGATGCTGGGTGTTTGTGCAGTTCGCGGCTTGGGTGTCAAGTTCACATCACTCCCGATTTGAAAAACGCGAAGATTCGGCTACCGCAAATCACGCGGAACTTTTACGTCGATGGCCATGTTCCAGCGCCCCACTGACGGTGGACACTTTGTTCCAGTACTGGCAGCACCAGTTTCGCCAGGTGATGTTTGCGGCACGAGCAAGTTATGCGCCCTTCTCGGTGCTCATGGAGAAGGGGATATCTGCGACTGCCAAACACTGCTATTCGTCTCCCACATGCGCATCTTTCATCATAAATCTGGTGATTGCAAAGTACACCACCAGTACAGAAAGAGCATAGAGAGCTGCAAGAGACAAAATGACTGTCGCAATCCAGCCGGGCCCTTGAACGCCGAAGGTGTGTGTGGCACGATAATGTTGTAAAGTGAGAGTCACGCCGTACCTGTCCTGGTAGCAGGCAATTGGTAGTTTATCATGTCGACTCCGCTTATGACGGCCTCCCCCACTGATTTAGAGGCTCTGTATGCAACATGCATCCGGGCCTTGAGGATGCTAGTAAATGCCTAATTTACAGTGTTAAGACAGTTTTTTTCAGGGACTTTGTCGGGTGTTAGGCTGTACCGCTGTGATGTACTCCGGCTCTACCCCCTCTGAGAGTACTGTTTTTCACTTTTCCTCTCGAACGCTCTGTACTAAACTAACCTCGCGCTGCAAGGGCGACTAAATCTCTTTTCTTGACAAAGAATAGAAGCATGCCGTCATGGCAGCCGCGGTTGCCGATGCCCCACTGCCTGAAGAGTTGTCAACGTTGATATTGGCTGCTGCACGTTGTCTTCAATTGCTCGACTGACCGAAGAAGAGAGTGGGCGATTTCGTCGGCCGCCTGTTGTGGAGTCTGACCCTCAGGTACATAAATATCGTTGGCCACCGCGGCCGCCACCTGCTCCAGGGAGAGTACTACAAACATATTCGCTCCTTTTTTGTGTGCACACATACCTGATAGAAGTGCTTTCTGCCGTCTGGACATTCATGCTCAGTCGAGTCTCGAAGCTGCATAAGCCGAGACTCGAGTCTGGACTGCTCCTCCGGTGTAAGAAGGTGATCGGGATCGCATAGCCATGAGTGTGTGGCCCTGATCAGCGCACACGACCTGTTTAAGTGAGTGTAGAGTTTCGCAAAAAGCTAGTTACGTTGTGGAGAAGGTGCACTTCTGTGGTTCAACGAATGGGTTGGGGAAGGATGCGGCCGTGTACAGAACTTCTTCTCCTCTGAAGCGCAAATAAACAGCTGGAAATATGGTCAGCTCAAACGGTTCGCAATGCCACTCACGAAATCCGGTGAGTAACCGGCTGATATTTCCTGGCCCCTGTTGATTTAGGGCCATGAGGCCGGAACTTGAACGGGACAGCTTCCACTTCGTCGGCGCGTGCGCCTGAGAGGACCCCCGGCCATGCGACAGCGATAAAAAGCAAACTTAGCACCATCATGATGAACAGACAACAGGTTGCGCCAAAAAGTATTTCGCACAGTGGCTGCTCGTAACTACGGCTAAGGCGTCAGGAGCGCGAATCTGTTATTTTTCTGCCGTTCCTTCGGTACTGCCTGAACCTGCCCTGTACATACACCGTTACGAGGCCGACCTTGGAGTGCCATTGCTCTTGCGCGTCACTGGGCACCGTCCAGCGCGCCACGATCCACCGCTCTGCGGGGGTGGCCATTGAAGTTCTGGGAAGTACACAGCCTGTCAGCATCGTTCATATGCGTAGCGTAGCGCTCTCCTGTGCAACAAGTATCTGTCGCTGCTGCACCTACGTGAGGGGCGTCGGCCGTGGTCATCAACACAGGCGTAAGCGCCTCAGGTGGCCAACGGAGATGCAATTGTCTTAGCAAAGATGGGACACACATTTGGGAACAAAAAACGGAAGAGCAGACCAGCGTCCCAAAGCATGCCTCCCGTGTAAGAACCTTTTTTTCCTCACTTTGGTGATACAACCTTTCATCGTCATGACCGGAATGAGTAGTGGCAGGTGGCAATGATGAACTGGAAACGGTACGTCTTTGTTTTATTGATCTACTGGCTGATTCCACACATGAGACCGTCCTGATCCTCTAACCCACCCCAACCTACCTTGGCTGGACCCGTGAATCCCTGAGTGCTGCCAGGTTCAACCATAATACCCACAGACACACTGGAGTTTTGCTGTATCAGGTTGCTGCCATGGTGGGGTATAACTGTGGGTGCCCGATGTGTCTTGACACCTTTCTGATGTAACCTTCAGAATGGCGGCTTCCCGCATACGTGATCATCGGTGCCACGATAACGCTGGTTAGCCACAACAACGTACACAATTCGGGAGCACACTTGACCAGCGACGAAGTGAACGTGTACAAGCATCCAAATGGCCCTTTCATGTTCTGTTCTGGATACTTGAGAGATTCGGGAACATTTGCGAGTCCGGGAACGGCCTACCAACTTTCGGGTCCCCTGACAGCTGCCGCGGTGGTCACCTTGTTTGTGTGAGTGCCCACACATGAAGTGGGTCACCCATGCTGCACAACAGTCAGAGCACAGCCCGTTGCGTTTTCTCACTTTCATGGCAGTGACAAGCCGAGTACACTATTCCTTTACACATGTGAGTTGCCACTGATTACCCGTGAATGAGGAGGAATGCCAACACATCTATCAGATGCTTTAGTTAAAAGGGGGGATGCATGGCGTCGACAGAAGTGATGCGCGTGGACGACGTGGCGAGGAGGTAACAACGCTAAAACGAGAAAGACAATTCAAAGTGTTGGCCATTCTCAAGGCCCTCCTGTTGTAACAGTTTCTGTTAAACAGTGGGCTGCTTACGGGGGGTGTGGCCGTACACGCATACTGTTGAACAGCAAAAGCGGCGCCGCCTCCTTCGACGGAAGATGTGTCCCGCCTCCTCAAATACGCTGAGTGACTGTGCTGGGGCACTGGACTGGGAGGAGCCAAAAAATCACCGTCCGAGGCCAGCGGTCGTACCGCGCAACCATTTTCTCAGCGCAAATTTCTTCGTCCAACATAATTAGTTCTTCGACAAACTCTCTGAAGATCTACAGTCCGTGGGAATATCTGTGCTGAACAGTCTGACTAAGAGAAGGTAAGCAATCGTTGCTCTCCACCTTACGGGGCGTCTTCCCGGTGTGAAGCACAACCGATCCTCCATGTAGCGTTCCCAATTTTTCACCATTCTTTTTTTTTCTTAAAAAATATGTCGTTGTTCAGACTTGTGGTGATGTCATTGCTGCAGAGCGAAGATGGCGCGGACGGTTGAAATCACCATTCAGTTTTGTGGTGGCTGAGGCTATCGCCCCTACTTCGATCGGGCAGAAGCTCTCATACGGTCGTGGTTTACCGATGCAGAGCTCCGCCATGTGTCGATCGAAGGTGAGGAAGCACTATTTCCAAAATTCGTCTGTTTTTCGGGCTCTCAATGCCACTAATGTTCCCGTCTGATGTGAGAAGAGCCAAAATCTAGGTCCATAAGCCGTTACAGTATCCTGCTAGGGTGAGGCGGTATATTTCTCTCATGACGTACGAGATTTTGAAACCATGGGAGTACCTTTGAGCATTCAACTAGAAAGGGTCCACTCCACACACGTGTACATTGACATACTTACAATGCCCGTAATAGAGATACTCTCGGACGAGGTCAAGACGCTTAGTGGGATACAAACGAATACTCTACGAAGTACAGGAAAATCTTCACCTGAGGTGTGCGTTGAGGAAGCTCTGACTCGCCCTGCCGTGTGTCAAGAAGCAAGGCAAGATGATCGTCGTAACTACAAACGTTTAGCAGTACATGATTTCACGAATTCTGAGCTGTGAGGCAACTCGTCTCCGGTTCAGGCACATTCAAACATCCGTTTTTGTGAATTTCGTTCGCAGGCCACGAGGACCCCGGTACGACCGGGAATTTTGAGATAAGAATTGATGGGGTGTTGGTGCATTCAAAGAAGACGAGGAGACAAGGCTTCCTGCATGCCAACAAAGAACAACAAGAAGTAGTACGACAGAAAATCAGAGAGGCGCTGGACAACTAAGGGCGGGTAACGGGCGGATGAGAAGACGCCCCTTTCCCCTGAGAAGGGGTGCAAAGCATGGAGTGCCTGCCAGTCTTAGAGTACCAGATTTATCACTTTGTCTCTGTACCGTCTGGGTTGACTTCAGGCGGAAGTCACGGTAGCCGCTGAGCAAGAAGCTTTGTGTGGACAACGATGATACGCTGTTCGAGAAGTTCAGCCATTGCAAGTTCTGAAAGATGCACGTGAAGGCATGTCTGCAGACGCACGGAAATCTGCCGCGAGTGAATGCTTCTCTTAAAGTCAATGACCGGGGAAGCGGGAAATAGTCGACAGCGACGTTTGTTTGTCAGACGACCTTAAAGAACGGTATTGTAAACCTTGTGGGCCGTAGTGGATGGGGGGATCATTGACACTTTGCACTGTGTACTTACTGCGTACCAGTGGGTTCGAGAAGCGAGATGATGTGACTGAGGGAGATTGGATTTCATATTTTTGCTTTTGTGACAAAATGCGTTTCGGTTTTGTATTGAGTCATCTGGGCAGCGACCTGCTGGGAGAGTGGAGCTTTTGCGGTTCCTTCCTCCATGTTGAAAACCGTGTGGCCGTGTGAATTCGAAAAAACCTACTCCAGCTACACAGGATACTTTATGCGATCTAATTTGCAGCTCCTTCAGTAGTTTTTCGTTTGCGTTCTAGCCCTTCCGCGTTGAAACCTAGGCTTGGCGCTGCTCGCAAACCCTCTCCAAAGTCCCGCTGAACTGTCAAGCGGGACCGTCGATTAAGCAAACAATGGCGATCTTCAGGCAGCCGAAGAATTAAAGCCAATTTCATCACAAGCATTTCTAGCAAACGCCACGTGACATTCTCTAGCGGAGCGGCGATTGCATATCTCCTGTGCGGTCAACTGAATGTAGGTGGGAAACGTCTCTCTACTGACGCCCGCTACTGAAAAACAGCCGCTACGCTTATTCGAACTACAACTAGTACCTTCACCAATAACTAACGTGCGTTTACGCGTTCACGATGGGAAATTTCAACCCCCGTTGACTACTACTGAACTGTGAGCGCCGCTGAACGAGACCTCGCCGCGTTCGCTTTTGAACGAATGCTATTCAAAACAATCATACCTATACATATGCCTCTTGCTACTACGAGAGACATTCTCTCTTGTCTGCTACGGGAGACGGCTTTGCAGCCCGTACGACTACTGCGCCGCCCATGTCATGAAGGGAAGCACTAACCTTTCCACCTCTTCCTCGCTGTTGGTTTTCAGTTCCTGTGTGCGTCGTAGCTGAAGTTGATGAGCGTCAAAACGGCTACCGAGAACGAAGACTCGCTTGATTTCAAATCGCAACCAGACTGCCGCATCGCATCATGTGAAGCATTTTCATCCTCTGGGAACATCTTTGGATTTGACTAACTCACGGCGCGCGTTGTATGTTCGATCGTTCTGTAGCGAGAGCAGGCGCAACAGACGAAACGCGTCGATGTGTGAACAGGAACAGTATGGCGTGGACCTCTCGCGAATACGGCATTCCCGCTTGGCGGGCAAGGTCGAGCTCGCGGCGCGGACTTTTGCAAAAAGCAAACTTTCAGATTGAGGAACACGGTGGAAAAAGTTTATTTCCTTTGGTTGTCTTAAGACCCATTGTTGCTGTGGCGCAGCTTGGAACATTCGATTCGAAAGTACGGATTTTGACTGAAAAGGACGTCTCAAACTTTGCACGCTACCGCATCGACTACACGCGCATTACATCCCCATGTACTGTCGAAGACCGACATCCACACACGGATGCGTACATACATTCGCACACATGTGCGCGCGTAGGCATTGATTTCCTAAATGCATCCATAGACGCATGTGTTCGCATGTGCATCCGCGGGATCTCCCGCCACCTTTGGCTTTTCGAATTCACAAGGCAATGTCGGAACTCGAAATCTCGGTCGTTCCCTGCTCCAGGCGTTTTGTTTGCGATTAGGCCGAGCTGCCAGGAACTTTGCAGTGCGACAGGTCCACGATTTTCTCCCAGGCACAGTCTTCTTCACTTCGTCCAAAGTGGCCATACGCAGCGAACCGCTTGAAACCCGGTTCTTTCAGGCGGAGCTCGCGCAGAATGACGCCCGGCCGGAAGTCAAAGTTCTCCATGACGATCTTGAGCAGGAGTTCGTCATTGTAGTTCTCGGCCGCAGTGTTGTACGAGTCCACAAAAAGGGAGAGCGGATGAGACACGCCAATGGAGTACGAAACCTGAACCAAACACCTCTTGCAAAAGCCGTTCGCCACAAGCGACTTGGCAGCCCGACGCGCGGCGTACGCCGCAGAGCGGTCAACCTTCGTGCTGTCCTTCCCGCTGAAAGCGCCACCCCCGTGAGCTCCCCAGCCTGTCGACAGAAGGGACAGCCACGCGCATGCGAAAAACGAGAAGCTGAAAAAACTCGCAGAGGCAGGCGTTTGTGTCCGCACCGCGTTGCGGCGCTGTCTCGCGACCAATTACACTTTTCGCTTTGTTTTCTGCCCCATACTTGCGGCCTCAGCGCCTTCATCTACCTCTCCACACAGACTCTGTCTTTTCACCTCTCTGCGCGCCACACACAGGAAAGCGCACGTTCTGGATCTCCACTGCCTCTTTTGGGGGCCGGAGAGCTCGCGAGAGCCTCCGTTCTGTTCTCTCCCGTTTCTCGGACTTTCGGACGCGGAAAACTCACCTCCGTAGGTGTCGATGATGATTTTTCTGCCCGTCAGTCCAGCGTCGCCATGGGGCCCGCCAATCACGAATTTCCCGCTCGGGTTGAGGTGGTAAACCGTGTCGTCGTCCAAGTACTGCGCCGGCACGACGTACTTCACGACATGCTCCATCAGATCTGCTCTCAGCTGCTCGTTCGACGCCTCTGGGGCGTGCTGCGTGCTGATGACGATGGTGTGGACGCGCTTTGGGACTGGAACTCCGTTGCGATCCTCGTACTCGACGGTGACCTGAGCCCGCAAAACGAACGTCCACAACTCTCCAGAACCTCACAAACTTGTCCGAAGAAACGCAAACACTTCAACCTCCCCAGTCTATTATCGCTTCACACACAAAAACACAAAACAAACACAGAACGATTTCACGTACATTCACACAACTACACATATACATACACATAAAATAGAAACCCCATACGGGGACTTGTATATATATATATATGCGTGTAACCTCGCCGTCATACGATTCGCTCTTTGCTGGATGAGTTGTTGTCCATTCGCGCCGGGCTCCTGGTGGTTGGAGCACCTCCTTTCTCCAATACCATATTTGGTACCTTGGCTACTTGGAGGATACTACGTATCTGATGTAACATTAAAACGATTCTTTGTATTACATTTTATATTGCCTTTTAGGGTGTCTTACCTGGGTTTTGCCGTCCGGGCGGATGTAGGGGAGAATTCCCTGCTTGCGCACTTCCGTCAGGCGCTTGCCGAGACGGGTGGCGAGAGAGTGCGAGAGAGGCATGAACTCCTCCGTCTCGTCGCAGGCGTAGCCAAACATATGACCCTGGTCTCCGGCGCCGACATCTTCTTCTTTTTTGTTCACGTGCACGCACTGCGCAATGTCGGGGCTCTGCTCCTCGATCGCAACCACGACGTTCATCGTTTTGTAGTCAAGTCCTTTGGACTCGTCATCGTAGCCGATCTCCTGAGACACCGGGCAGACAGAGCGGTAGAGACGCCGCGAGCTTGGGATGAGGGGAGAACTGAGAGGTTGTTACCGGGGCAACTGACGACGCACCGACGAACAAGAATGCGCGAAGAATCGAGATCACGAACCCTCTTCCGGAGAGCGACAAAAGACAGCTGAGAGTCGCCTCCACGCGTCCCCCCGCCAAAAAGTCCACACAGCTGACGTGTCAATTCCTCGAAAAAACTTAGCCGCCATTTTTCCTGAACCTGCTCCAGGGTGGGGGGGGGGGGGTGGCTCTTCTCGTTCACCCTCATTCCGTTTTCGCCGACTCCCACAAAACACCGGGGAAACACAACACCCCCTTACCCACGGAGCCCGCTCCCACAATCCACAAACGCGCCCCAGAGTCAAGCATGCACACATCGCACTCGTGCATACGTCAAAAGACACATACGCTCTGAGCAAACACGCTCACATGAATTCATATATGCACGCATATGCCTGGAGATACACATATACACACGTATATACCCATGTATAAATATATAGATTACACGCACATGCATATAACGCACATCTATCTATGTATAGATGTTCGCTACGGGCATGTACGTCTTGGAAGCTTACCTTGACAGTATCGCGGACGATTTGCTCGTAGTTGACAGACGCTTTTGTGGTGATTTCACCGAAGATCATGATCATGCCTGTTTTCGCGCATGTCTCGCAGGCGACTTTGCTGTCGGGATCTTGCGCCAGGCAGGCGTCCAGCACTGCGTCGGACACCTGGTCGCACAGCTTGTCTGGATGGCCCTCATTCACCGACTCGGAGGTGAAGAGGAAGTGACCGGGTCTGGGCGGCTTTACGGAGTTCATCTTGCCTCGGGGGATGAGCAAATGGGACAGAGCGCCACGAGTATTCAGGCGCAGAATAGCTGAAAATGGGGGAGTGGGGCGCGCGCGCGCGGCAGGGTTCGTTGCGCGGACGAAAGTGGACGAGGAAAGTTCTCGTGCCGAGCTACAAAAAAACGGGGGCTTCGCGGGATTCCCGGAAAAGGAAGCGTTACCAAAAAACGGATTTCTGAGCACAGTTGCCGCCCCGCAGTCGACGGGGTTCTGAGCAGGGTCCTCTTACAATCAGCTGCGGGCGTCGAAGGTGCGACACGCCCGCAGGAAAATCGAAAGAAACGACACTGTACACACTCTCCAGCGACTCTAGAGCTTAAAAACTCGAGTTGGTCTTTCGGACGTCTGCGTGGGGTCTTCCCTGCTCTGTGGACGACAGTCCCTCGTTGCCACACTTCCCCAACGGTCAAAAAAATTTTGATTTCTGCCTTCTCGGTCTTCGTGTGTCGCGGGCGCGAAGCGATAAGACTTGGAACGACGTCGCCTTTTCCAATTTCTGGGTGGACAGAAAAAACTTGCCGCAGAGCCTTTGAGTCGACAAACGCGAACCGTACGCCAAACCTGACACCGAGGGATAAGCGGGCAAACCGCGTCGAACTTTTTTTCCTCCGCGTGGGAGACTTTTTAAAAAGAGAGGCTGCCAAGAGAACTCCAAAAAGGCAAGCGCGTCTATGCTACTTCCGTCACTCCCTCACAGTTTTTAAAAGTGGGGGTTCTTCCCTTGCAAGTCGCGCGCACAGAACGCGTAGGCCTCCACCGCCAGAGTCGCCTGACTGGAGTGGGAAAGACACGGCCTGGACTACTTTTCGCGTACCGCCAAAAAACGCGTTTCTCACCCTCTCTCTCAGGCTATGCGCACGCGCCAAACAGATGACCAGCTGCGCGAGAAAAATGCCGAGAGGCCGAAACGGGCAAGCGCGCTTTCGTTCGAGGACTCGCCTCTTACCGGCCTTTTTTGGAGTTGAAAGGAACCGAAAAAGGCTGTGCGCGCGCAAAAGCTTTCCAGCACGCGGAACGGAAATCCCCCGAACCCCGAGCGAGAGGTTTCTTCTTGCGCATTTCGTCCGCCTGTTCCGAATCTCTCGATTCCAAGGCGCTTACGTGGCGCTTTCCTCGCGGCCTTCCCAGGCGAGAGAAAGACTCCCTGGACTTTCGAACTCGCCTTCTCTCGCGTGTTTCCACCCTCTCTGCGCCTGGAGAGGACACTGCGAGGCGCGCGAGGCGCCTGCGTCTCCGGTTCTTCCGCTTCGCGCTAGCGAAGTTGTTTCCCGTCTCCCGCGACGTTTGCAAACACTCCGGCAACTCTCTCAGTTCTGCACACCTATGGCCGTTTTTGCTCGCACCGCTGAACGCGCGGCAAAAAGACAGTCCCAGACAAGGCAGGGGGGCGGCTTCCTGTGTCCGGCGAGAGAGACAGAGAGGCAACGCGCCGACAAACGGTAGACCGGAAAAAGAAAACTTCCACAACTTGCTGCCTCCCGAGAAACGGCTCTGTGCTCGGGAGTTGTGTGCTTGGCGAGTCCAGACACATGCCGGAAACAAACTTCGCGCCGCAAGCTCCAGAAACGCGGAAAGGCAACGCGCGTCGCTCTTCTGTCGTGTCCTTTGCTGCGCGTTTCGGATTCTTTTTTTCCGAGGTTGGAAGTGAACTCCTCGCGTGTCCGCCTCTCACCACCCTTCGCTGCCTCGCTCCGCGCCTCCTGGCCGGGTTGTAGCGTCGCAGTTTTTCTCCCCGTCTCCTTCTGGTGTCTCCCGCTTCCCGCCCGCCTCGTCGCTCCTTCTGGGCTCGTTCACACACAGACCACAGGGGTTCTCCACAGCGCGCTCGAGAGACTCTCCGTTTCGCACCCGCTGTTTCCCGAGGCCGGCACATGGCAAGCGTAGGCGACCGTCGCACCGTCTCCTGAACACAGACAGACGCAAAAGAACCCGATCCTGCCTGTGCAGTGGTGAAACAGCATCTACGTGCTCTGGCCGTATTTGCGTGTTTATCGGTCTCTCCCTGCGCGCGGTTCGCGGCTGCGAAGATCTCGTGAAAAGCCCTTCTCGCCTTCGTGGCAACCCGTCTTCCGACAGCCCGCTTCGCCCCCGCTCTCTTGTTAATCCACGAGTGTGCACGAACGTTTTGCGGAAGACCGCTCTTCTCTCTCTCCTGTGTCTCTCGTTTCCCTCTTTCTTTGTTCTCTCCGACGGGGGCGAGTCACCTTCCTCTTGCGTTTCGATTTGTGTTTATCGCGTGTATGTAAATGTGTATATCTCACCGGGTTCGTTTCCAAGTGTGCCTGTCCCCGACTTGTCCACTGAGAAGTGTCTCTTTTTTCTAAAAAAGCCGACAAAGCGTCCCTCCGACCTTCGTCTTTTTCGCAATCCCCCGCCTTCTTTCCTTCCGAGAAAGACGCGTCTTGGCCGCCTCACGATGGAGGGAGACTCTCCGCCACGGCCCCACAGATCTCCCAGCGAGAGCTCCTCGAAGCGACGAGACGCCTCGTCCTCTCAGCCGGCCTCGCCCTTGTCCTCCTCGTCTCAGTCTGAACGCAGCGAAGCGTCTCTGACTCTAGAGGCGCCTCCGCGGCTAGAAAAGACGGAAGAGGAAGACAGGGAGAAACGGGAGACAAAGGAGCGTGAGGACGGGCCCTCTGAGGACGAGAGCAAGGAGGGAGAGAAGAGCGAGGCGTCCTCGGCGATCCGAATCCCTGTATCAATAAAAGTGTTCAACGGAGGAACGACGAATGTGCACGTCGATCCATCGATCTCAGTCGATGAGTGGAGAAACCAACTAGAACCGATCGTCCACATTCCCCCCCACGAACAGCGGCTCGTCGCCTCCGGACGTGTCCTGCAGGTCAGTTCAGGAAGCCGTGCAGCGCCGCTACACGTGGAACTCTAAACTTGTGTCTTCGTAATGGACTTTGGGCGAGTGTTTATGCGAGTCTGTAGATGCGTGGATATTCGCGGGCATGCATGGGGATACAGTGGGCCAGTGCACCGGGAGGCAGACGGGGAACCGCATGCGAAGGTGTCGGCGCTGTCTTGGGGGCAAGTGACTCTCTGTCTCTGGAGAGAGTGAAACTGCACTCACTTTTGACTGCCACGTTCTCCAAGACTCGTGGGATCCAAAAGTCTTCAGAAAACACATGCTTCGGGGGCGGACGTGGCCCGAAAGGTATGCGTCGAATCAGGGGTAGGCAGTCACATATATAGGGAAACATTTGTCTCGAACTGGGCAGAGAAATATGCATGCGTTTCTGTGTATGTGTAGACACGTATATACACGTTCATGTTGCATGCGTACGGAGGTGGAGACACGACTTCGGCGCGGTGGCGCTGCTTGCATGCAGGGATGTCGTCTTGTCAGTTCCTACGGCCTCAGAGCGAACGGCGTCGTTCATCTTCTCCGCAACCGCCCTGCGGCAGGAAGAGAAGCCTCCAGCGCTGTGGGAACCTCGTCAACAGGCCAGTCCACCAGCCGAGGCATCTCCAGTGAGTCGCGCCGCACGACCCGACCGAGACTGTGCAGAGGCGTTTTGCGGGCGTTTTTTGAGGTCTGCCTTTTGCGTAAATCCTTCTCTCTCTCAGGACCCTTTTGCAGACGTTATGTATATATATATATATATGTATATATGTATATGTTTGCATATCTGGTGATCTCTACACCAGGGCTCTACCGCGTCTCTCCTTCGTTCTCTCTACCCTTTCCTTTGGATCTCCCTCGCTGCTTCCTTTTTCGCTCTCTCGCGCCGCTTCGGGTTCGCTCTGTCTCCTCCCGCCGAAAGGCGCTTCAGCGGGTCTCTCTGGCGCCCGGAGAGCGAGGCGATGCGCAGGTGTCTAGACACGCGAGCCAGTTGGAGGCGCGCGGACCCCACCTGTGCCGCACCCAGAAAAGACGTGTCCGCGCGCATGCAGGAGTGCGTCTCGAGAGGGTCGGGAGAGGCACATGCATACATGCAGCGAACTGGGTGCGGCGTTGTTTCGCAGGCAACCAAATCCGCGGCTTGGGAGCGGCCGCGCCTGGCCCCGGCGAGGGCGACGCGCAGCGCGATTTTGTTCAGCAGCTGATGCAGTCTTCGTTGATGAATCAACTCACGGAGAGTCCCGACTTTCTGCAGATGGTCATGGAATCGAACCCCCAATTGCAGCAACTGCGCGAACAGAATCCAGAGCTCAACCACCTCCTGAGTGACCCCCAGGTTCGAAACGCGGCGCGTTCAGCAATCTCCCTTCTTCTTCCGTTTTTTTTGTCTTTTGATGTGCCTGACGGGCTGCCGACACACACACACACACACATGAGGATCTCCGCAGCTCTCTCTCTCTCTGCATCGGTCTCATGTATGTCCGTGTTCGTGAGGCCTGCCAGATTTCTCTTGTTTTGTCGCTTCGATGAAACTTATTTGATTAACATAACAACACAGAAGATTAAGCTGCATTACGTTAAAACTTCACACTGGATACGTTTGAATGTTAACTTACTACAGACCATGGGAGCGCAAAGTCAATCAGTTCCATTATTAAATAAAGGGAAATCTTTTGTTGTTACTGGGTGTCGAGTATTATCCATACATACCAGGCGTAAGAAGCTTCCATCCAGTTACTAAACAGGTGCCAGGCGTGTATGTACACTCGAACATGTGCCGACAAGTGCGTGCGTGCGTCGATCTGCCGCGCTCCGTGTGCACTGAGAAGAGGCGTCGACGTGGAGATGCTAGAGGAGTCTTGTCTTCTTCGCACTTGAGCCTTCAGTCTCTGCGCCTTTTCTTCAGATTTTCCGCCAGTCTATCCAGATGGCGAGAAACCCCGCTCTCTTGCGTGAGATGATGCGGAGCACCGACCGCGCAATGGCCAACATCGAGGCTCTCCCAGGGGTGAGTGAAAACCGTTTCAGGGAACAATTGAGCGACAGGGGACGCCTTCCGCAGGAAAAGCATAGAGAAAACGCCCGGGAAACGCAAGTGGTGAAGTTGTGCATTGCACAGGGTCTGTGACACAGTCTCAGCTCTGCGCGCGTGCTGCGGGTCAGCAGGCCAGAATCTCATTTGCCCCCGTGGCAGTCCATATCCGAGGAAGGCAGTGGCTATAGCGAAGTTTGACCGTAATGCAGCTTAATCTTCTATGCTGTTACGTTAGTCAAACAAGGTTTCGTCGACCCGGTTGCACGCACAAAAGGCCGCCCCTGCCTAGTGTATACCGGCCAGTCCGCCGTCTCCGAGTCCATGCATGCACACAAAAAGGGTTTACACTGCGTAGGCTGGAAGCATTCGGTTTTTCAGCCCCCTTTTCACAGACCGTACACGCACAAACGCGTGCACGATCTGCTTTCCGTTCCTTTATATATATATGTACCTGTCGGTTTCCAGTTTCCTCTCCTCCGTTTCTCCATTGGATATATATCTAGACAGAAAGTGTTTGCCTTTGTCTTTGTTGGGATGCATTTCGAAAATTGCTCGGCGGGCCTCGCGGCTGGTAAGGGGAGACTTCACGACGCATGCACGTTTTTTCAGGGCTTCCACGCACTAATGCGGATGTACCACACAATCCAAGAGCCGATGTACGCGGCGACGATCGACGCAGCCGCAAGCGACTCGGTCGGGGCTGCAGAGACGCAACAGGCCTACGAGATTTCACGCCGCGTCGAGACGGTCGAGGCAATGCCGAATCCTTGGGGTGAGAGGACGACGCGAGGAAAGTCGAGAAGAAACCGTTTCGTCTAGGGCAGACGGCATACTCCCTTCTCCCGAGACCCCAGTGCACACACTCCCTCTCTGTTCGTTGTGCGCCTTCCGCCAACTTTGTTCTTTTGAGTGCTGTCCATCTTTTCCAGACTTTTCTCCCCTGTGTTCTCTCCACAGCGCCGCGCTCTTCGCCGTCGGAAACGCCTGCGGCTTCGCAGTTTGATCAACTTCTAAGGAGGAGCCGCGTATCCGAAAGTCCTTCCACCGGAGGTCCAGCAAATGTAAGGCAGCGTCCGTCTTCCGCCTCTCCACTTCTTTAAAACACAACCGAAATAGCCATCTTCCGGTGCCTTTCTGCATTCGCTTCTTCCCTCTGGACCGCGGTGGTGTTCCCTTGACCTCGCTCACCTTTCCTCTCTCTTTGTTCGCTCTGCGTTTTCCTCTCTCTTTGTTCGCTCTTTTTTTTCTTTTCTCTTTGTTCGCTCTGTCTTTCTCGTTGCACGCGTTCGAGCGATGTGTGTTGCCAGCACCGTCTCTCTCCGTTGCTGTGCAGGGTTCCCCAGAGGCGTGTCTTTCTTTCCCCGGTCCCTTCGGCTTCCCGGTTGATCGCATGCGTTTGTCTTCTTCGCCGCGACCGCCGCAGCCCCCAAGTCCGTCGCCGCCTGGAGGCTCTGCGCCCCCGTCGACACTCGCCGCCGAGGGCGGCCGTGCATCAAGCGAAAGGCCCGCTAGTCGGCCTATACGCGGAGAAGGGAGCGCGGCTGCGACGGATTCCGCGCGCGAGGCTGCGGCCTCACCCGCGTCGAATTCGCTCCCCTCTGGAGAGCCGCCTGAAAGAAATCCACTGGGAGGAGGATCAGAGGATGGAGACGGCGCAGGCGTGGGGACTCAGGACGATCCCTCTTTTCGCCTCGTCATGGACCTCTTAAGAAGCAGTTTACGAAACTCCCGAGACATGAGACAAGTCGATCAAACGAACCGGTAAACTCTCATGTCCATATATATATATATGTATAGAGGTGAATTATATCCATAAATATTCGTACAATCGGTATTAACGCATATGTGTATTCAAAGAGATACATTTACACATCTGCATCTCCATGCTTTATAGATGGAGACGCACATGTGCATGCGTCTCTATGATTGGGAGATGCCTTTTCCCGCTGCTTGTATCAGCATGGCGACACCTGTGCATGTGAATGCATGCGTGGGTGGGTGCTGGGTGGATGCCCGAGCGGAAGCGTGTGGTCCGCCGTACAAACGCCTCTTTTTGACGTGCGTGATGTCTCCCCCCCTTGCCAAGATACTGAGAGATTTCTATGCGTTTGTACATGCATTCCGTTTGTCTTTCACCGCTCTGGGGAGACCGTCTCTGTGCGTCGTTGAACAAGGCTTGTTTGTTCTGTCGCCTTTTCTGCTCATTCTTGATCAAATGAGATGATGTTTCTTGCTCTCGGAGTCGCTCGCTCGTCTCCGTCTCACTCTCGGTGTTCTCTGGTTCGGGCCGCCGTGTCCCTCTCGCTCCACGCCTCTGCGCCACGCACTGGCCTGTCTGTCCTTTGCATGCGTTTTGTAGAGGTGCGGCGCAGACTGCAGCCTCTCAACTCCCTCTCGGTGGTCCAGGACTGCTGGGGATGCTGTCGCCTTTCGCCTTGGGGTCGGCGCCTTTCGCCCCGCCGTTCTCTCCTCCGACGCGGCAAACGAGCGACGGGGAGCGTGCGCAGACGAGTATTGCTCCTCAAGTGCCGCAGGATGAGGCTTCAGGTACCTCCACGTCTTTTTGCCCCATTCTTTCGGCGCCACGTCCTCTCTTCTCAGCTCCACAGGCGGGTGCCTTCCTCTCCCACGCCTATATATATGTATATATATATATATATATATATACATATACATATATATATATATATATATACATGTATATATATATATATATATATATATATATATATATATGTCTGTATGTGCGGATGGTGTGAGGCTGCACTACACATATGTGTATGCTTATTGGAGATGTGTGCATAATGTTCGCACGCTCCGAGTTCCAGGGACACAGATACTGTATGGGGATATCTCTGTGACAGGCACACAGATGCATATACATACATATATGTATATATATATATATATATATATATAAGTGGGTAGAATTCTTGATTGCGGAGCCTAGTTGGAGTATCGGTCACGATTTCCACGATGTGAGATCGTGTTGTTTTCAGCGGCGGCGAGTCGCTACGCAGTGCAGCTGGACACTCTGCGCTCGATGGGGTTCACAGACACCGCGCAGTGCATTCGAGCCCTCGAGACGGTCGGAGGTGGGTTCAGCAAGGCGTGCGCGGTTTCACCGGGGTTGCCGCGCAGGTCTGCTGAATTGTTGAGCCTGTTTGCAGGACTTTTCCTGAACATTTAAACTCTTTTTTTCAGTAGAGAGCCTTTGAGCATGATTCGCACGTCAGTCGGCGTCGGTGGGGAGTCTCCCAAGCTCGATAAATATTCATACAGAGCGGCCTGCGGCGGGCAGTGTATGATTCTAGCAATGGGCGGCATCCCTGCCTGAAGCGGCGTCTGTCGCTTTGGATGCAAGTGCATGTTTTTGTTCGCACCGTCGAGAAATCCGAAAGGTGGATCTTCGTGTCTAAACCCAGACATCTGTGTGCTTGTGTCCTTCTCCCTCTCCCGCCGTTTTCACCGGTGAACAAGCTGTTTCCGTTTCCTCTTCCCCCTGGAAAGTTATCCCCCCCCCCCCCCCCCCCCACCCCTCCCCTTGATTGCGAGTCTCTCGAAACATTTTGTCGCGTTTTTTCTCAGGAAACCTAAACCGAGCGATTGACTTGCTTTTGGCGCAGCAGACCCAGCGGCCTTGAAGGCGCATGCATGCACTGGAACCGAACGCGAGGCGCTTCGCGTCCATCGCGGTTTGCTCTTCGTAAAAACCGAGTCGTGGAAAAGGTCCAGGTCTGTCTTGGGAGCAAGCTTGGGGTTTTCCTTGTGTGCGGGAAAGACGCAGGAAGGATCGTGTATATCTGTGTGGGCGACGGGCTGTGAGGAGCTCGGTTCGTCGACCTTGTGAAAAGTGGAAAAAATGCAGCGAAGGCGGGGGATGTCGCGAGGGAAAGCGTTGCGAGTCTGTGCCCGAGAAAGAGAGCGTCGCTGCTGCGCGTGGGAACTAGAAAGCCATCGAACCAACTCTTCTCGCGCGTGAAGGGAAGTTTCACGCAGAAAACGGCGCGCGCGCGGCGTGAAAGAACTCTCGAGGCAGACAGCACTGTTCTCTCTTTTTTGCCAAACGAGATCGCGCACACGAGAGCTGTCCTCTCAGGCCTACGCGACACAGAGGCAGAGAGTTACCGGGGGGGGGGGGGGGGGGTTGGGGAGGGGAGCAGGCGTTTCATCGCGCAGCCATCCGCCTCTCCACGACGTCCCTGAAAAAAAAAACGCACTTTTCTTTCTAGGAGTTAGGGTGTAGGAGCCGAGGTTGGATCGGATCCCACCTTTTAAACGGACACAAGGAGCGTATTCTCTTTCCTTCAAGTGACACACACACACACACAGATGCATATAGCGAGAGATAGACACTTGCAGAGAGCCTTCTTCACTTATTTGGTGTAGAACCGCGTCTCCTTTTGGCAGTCCTGTTGCCTCCTGCAAATACTGCACTTTGAAATCTGTTTCGTTTCGCGAGGAAATGCGGAAAAAGTGCTGAGAGACAAAAGCCACAAGCGAAGCCCTAGCCATGGAAAGACTCCGCGGGGCTGACTACCCTCTCCAAAAGGAATAGTGAATGTATCCAGAAAACGGTCTCTTCGTTCACATGCATCACTGTTGGTACGCAGAGACATATATATATATATATATATATATATGTGTGAATTCTGCTGGAAGGCAGAGTCGTTGCTGAGAGCGCGAGAGTCCTGGTCACTGGCTGCTTGAGCGGGGCGCATGAGATCTTGGGAAATCGTCCAAACCGCAGTTTGGTACAAGCCAGCTGCCGTGTCTGTGCATCGACTAATTGAGACTCGGTTATCGTTTTGAGACGCTGTGCTCCCTCGAAGAAGCTCAGAACCATCCTCAGAGATTCTCTCGGCACACTGGTACGGATATTCGATTTGAAATACGCAAACCTCAAAAGCTTTCCGCCTTTCTTTCTTTTTCTACACGGTAGTACCAGCTGAATATACGCACACCTTTTCTTTCTCTCCACCAGAAGCGGATTCCGCGCCCGTGGGAGGCTTCCGTGGCGGAGCACATCATCAAAACTCCGACCGTTTTCTGCGCTGCAGTTCTTCCGAATCCCCCGGTGTTCACGCGAGATGTGCCAGGGCGCGTTGCCGTTCCTGTTTCGTTTTTTTCTAGGGTAAAGGAAAGCGCGGCAGTCAAAAGACGTGTGTGTGGTTTCTGGTTGCCACAGAAATACGGTTTCGACAGCCGGGGATGTTTCCTCGAGTGCAGCGTGAAGGAGCAGCGTCGTTTTGGCCTTTTATCACGAGTTGTCTCCGCACGCGCCGGCGGTCCGCCTCTCGTTTACACTCTCGTTTCGGCCAGAAAAAATCTGTCTGCTACAGATTTTACAGAGAGACCCGAGACCGTCTGGGACCGCGTGGTGTTTTTCTCGCTGTGATGCGCCGCCGGCTTTTCCTGGGGAGTCTCTACGGCGCATGCAACCGCCTGCTTGATTCCAAAGCTCGCCGCCCGTTTTCTCTGAATTATGCCGAGAATCTTCTCTGTTTCCCTCCTCCTTTTTCTTTGAGACATCTGTCTTCTTTCCCATTTCCTCGTTTCGCACATAGCGAGGACTCGGAAAACGCACAGAAGAAAGCACTTGCTGGAGAGAGTCGCCCTTGCTTTCTCTCGTGCTCTTGGTTGCTTCTGCATTCCTTTCCGTTTCCCTTTCTCTTCTCCCATCTCTCACCTTTCCTGTCTCTCTTTATTCGGTCTCCCTTGATTCTGTCTCCCTTCATTCTGTCTCTCTTTCCCCTGAATAAGTGTTCCCCCGCGGTCTTGAGCAAGCGCGGAGACAGTTGTGGCGGCGGAGAGTCTGATCGCGCGACGGTCCCTTTTCTGCGAAGTTTGCCGGCACCTTCGCACGCGACTGGTCCCCTTCTGAGGCCGGGGGGGAGGGGGAAGACGCGTGCCACGTCGAAAGAAACGTCTTCTCGCGCCTGAGGAAAGACTGCAGTCTCAGGAACAGTGCGGTTCTACCAGACGGCGAAAGGGATGTGTGAAGAGGGCCGTGCTTTTTGTCGCCTGAGGACACGGGAAAAAGAACTTTCTCTTTCCGATATTGCCGCTCCTCCTTCGCGGCCTTCTCTTGGCTCTTTCGTTTCTGCCGAAAGGGCCGGGTTGTCAGGATCAATGCGTTCTCTTTCCGAAATCGTCTTCAACTCCTCTTTTTCCTTCTTCTTTCCCTCCTTCTTTTCCTTCTCCTCTCTCTCTCATATGTCGCAAGATACCCCCACTGCGTGAGGTGTTGTCTGCTGCCTCTTCTTGTTCCGTTGTTCTCGTTTTCTCTCTCGTGCCTCGCGCGTTTCCTTCTTCGCCGCCGTTCCTCTCCTCCGCACAAGAGCCCGCGAGTGCGGTCAAGTCGTCTTTTTCGACGTTTTCCTCCGCTCTTCTTTGGAGGCTGCTGAACAGTTGCTCCACTGCGTCGCACCCCTTTTTCCCTCACCATGCCGGGGCCTCTCGGCTGGGGAGGCGGCGGAGGTTTTTCTTCGGTAAGCCGTTCTCTCCGTTTCTTTCTCTCTTTTCTCTGTCTCTCCGTCTCGAGCGTCTCTCTTTGGCGCCTTAGCGTCTCCTTGCATGCGCTCGTACGCACATGTATTGATGCGCATTTTTTTATTTCCCCTGATTCGCGTGTTTGTTTCGGTGTCTTCTAGGGCCCAGACGAGAGAGCGAGAGGCATGTCGGACCTGGGCAAATCGTTTCAGTCAGATGACCCGCCGACTCCTCCCGACACTCCGTCGAGAAACTTCATTCGCGGTAAGGCCGTCCAGATCCGTAGCCGCTTCGCTTTTTCCTTGCACCGAGAGAGAGAGACGCTCGCGCAGATCATCGCAACTTCCGACACAGAGACGGACACTCGAAAACGCTCACGGACCTCACTCCTATCCCTCCATCCCTACATCCACATTCCTACGTCTACATCTATCTATATATGTAGTTATGAAGAAACCTCCATGTACGCACATACATGCTCACATCCTCATGCTCACATCCTGATTCACATACATGTATATACTGCAAATAAACTTACACACACACGCACATGCTCACATCTACGTTCCTTCATTGACATGTATATATATATATATATATATATATATGTACATGCTCACATCTGCGTTCCTGCATTGACATGTATATATATATATATATATATATATATGTACATGATCACATCTACGTCGATGCTGGCTGTGGGAAGACCGCTTTGCGAAGCTGTGGCGATTTTTCTTTCTGGATTCAGGAGGCGTCTTCGATCCAAATTCGGGGAACACCAGCGTCATTCGGGAGCCTAGAAAGGTCAGTTGCGCTTTTTTTTTTCTTTTCCCCTCGACTCCTCTGTTTTTTGGAAATCGTGGTTTCTCCTCGACACCTTCTGTCCGTAAACCCCTGCAAGCTGCATCGAACTGCTCCCTTTGAGAAAAGACGCAGAGACGTCCGCCTGCATCAGTGTGCCTCAGCACACGCACACGCGCATCTGGGGAGAAACCCGATTCAGCCTGGCCTGCGCTGGGAGTATTTTCCCGCCTCTCTGCGTGCGCGTCTCGGCGCGCGAAGTGGGGAAGCGCCGGCAAGAGATCCTCCGTTTTTGTTTGTGCGATGCTCAGCCGGGAGCGGGGCTGTGGCTGCCTCCGGCCAGCACCGCGAATGCAGACTCCGTCGCCGCAGCCGCCGCAGCCGCGGCCGCAGCAGCGGCGCCAGGCGCCTCACCCTCGACCGCGAAGAAACCGACGAAAGGAAACCAAAAGAAAGAGATAGACTCGTTCTTGGAAGGTAAGGAGGCGAGCAAAAGAACAGGAAGAGAAGGAGAGAGAACGAGAGCAAGAGAGGAAGGAGAGAGAAAGACGAGAAGTAAAGGAAGAAGGTGAGAAGATGAAGGAGCGGCTAAGGTGGGGGTTGAGAAGAAAGAGAAGCTGGGTGAAAAGGGGGAGGTGGGAGGGTTTGCGTCGGAAAAGGGGTTCAGTGGTAGACTTTTTCTGGAAGGATGCTGACGCGGTGTTTCCCGTCGCTTGCGAAACGGCCAGCGGCCGACAAAGTGGTTGCGCGTGCACGCGTCGGGTCTCTTTTCGCGTTTCCAAAGGAATCACAATTTCTATGCCATCGGGGACCACGTGCATGCGCGCTGACGTTTGCGTACTTTTTTCAGAGATCAAGAAGAAGCAAGAGCTAATTGACAAGAAGAAACAGCTGTACAAACAGCTGGCGGAAACAAAGACAGGTGCGTGTGGATGGGGCGTTTTCGGCCCTTCCTGCGGCCGCGCGAAACCCGTGGCCGACGCTCCGAGAGCCTTGCTTCGCCACGGACATGCGCGCCAAGAACGTGACCGTTTCATCCGAGCTGTGCCCGCGCCCAACAGGCTTTTCCCTCTCTCTCTCTCTCTCTCTCTCTCTCTCTATCTATCTATCTATCTATCTATCTATCTATCTATCTATCTCTATCTCTATCTCTATCTCTATCTCTATCTCTATCTCTATCTCTATCTATCTATCTATCTATCTATCTATCTATCTATCTATCTATCTATCTATCTATCTATCTATCCCTCTTTCAATCTGCCTCTATCTCCTGCTGGTTTCCCTTCTTCACCTTCTCCTTTTCCACGTTCTCCCTTTTCTCTTTCTCCCTTTCACTCTCTCCCTGCTTTCTGCCGACGTCGCCGGTGCACATGCCAGCTTGGTTCTGTCCAAAGCGATTTTTGCCAAAGTCGCTTCTGGTCTGAGACAGGATTATTTATAAGCTTTTTCTGGGGAGTTGCCGCCGCTTTGTCGCAAGGCCTGAATAGCCGGAAATTGGTCCTACACGTGCAATACCCAGGGAGGCACAGACGCCATACACATCGGGACACACGGGTGCATGCATCTAGCCTGGCCATAATTGCGCCTACAATATATATATATATATATATATATAGATACATATATATAGATACATATAATATATATATATATATATATATATAGATACATATATATACGCGTTTGCTGCTCGTGTACGCTTGCGCTGGTTGTCCTGGGTTTGTTTGGGACTCTACGTGGACATGCACCAAAGAGTACCGAGTTCTCCCTCTCCATATTTACATGCATTTGCATCTATTTCTTTTGTGGTTTGGGGTTCAGATTCATAGAGATGGGTGCACAAGCGCGGATGACGTCTGTAAGAGTTGTGGGTGGAGTGTACGTACGGCGGGAGTTTTGCTTTCATCCCCATTTTCTTTTTCCCTTCAGAAGATGAACGGATGGTGTTAAGGGCGCAGTTAACTGCGATCGAGGTGAGTTTTTCTCGGGTTTTCCTTTTTTTCTTTGCCGGCTTCGTTCCTTCCGAGCTTCTTCTTTCATGCTTCACATTCGAACATGTTCCTAAGAAGGAAATGCTCGTTCGTTTCTCAAACTCGGTGACTCCAATTGCCTTCTTCGCTGCGTCTGGGCTCTTTCGAGCTCTCGCCACCGTCGACCTCTCCTCCCTCTACGGCGCACACTAATACATACCCATATATATATATATATATATACATACATACACTCATATATATATATATATATATATATATATATATATATATGGTTATGGGTATATTCATGCACACGTGACTCCATATATATATATATATATATATATATATATATATGTATCGACGTGCGTGCCTAGTTACGTTAAATCGGTACAGACATAGATGCCGAGCTTTCTAACTGTACAACTCAAGTACACCTACGAGGCTAGCAGGCATGTCCATATATCGTCATATACCAATATCCAGATATATCTGTGAGTATTTTTACATATTTGTTTATGCGAACATAGTGTACACCGCACTCGATCGACGTATTCAAGTGTATGTGCACGTCGACTGACGTGTAGGGCGATCTTCGTCTGTTAGCTGGACATGAAAAGGTTTCTGCTTTTGAACCTTTCGCTTTTTTCAGAACGCGACTCGCCTCCCAGGCGCCCCGCCTGTTGATTTGGAGAAAGAATCTTCGACGAATCTGTATCTGGGCAATCTCTCCCCCGAAGTGCGTTGAGCAGTCTCTTCTGCTTCAAAAATCTCGGTTTTTCTGTTTTTCTCTGAGACGCTTCTCGGCTATTCTAAATTTCTCTGGTCTCTTTGGCAGTCGGAACCACCGCGTCTGTTTGCTCACATCTTCTTTTTGAACTCGAAGCGCTTAAAAAACTACGTGCGGGACTACCGGATGGCGTGTATCCCCCGTACCGCTCTCTGCTGATATATATATATATATATATATATATATATATATGGATGCATGCGTAACGATTAGCCACATATCAGGAGCTATGTATATTCATATGTGTAGGTGTACTCCTGTATGTTTAAATTTATGTATGCACGGTGTATGCGACTCGAGTGTCTCTTTGTCCCTCGCTTAGCACCTGCTTTCTCTCTTTCTCTTCTCTTTTCCCCAGCTCGCTCTGTTTGAGACGCGTCTGTGCATCTTACCTGTGCGCGTTTTTTTTCGCCCGGAGTCTCTCTGAGCAGTGGTGTTTTTTGAGAGTTTTCGGACCCTCCTTTCGGCTTTTTGCTTCGGCCTGCAGATCACCGAGGAGTTTCTATGCCAGCAGTTCGGCAAGTATGGCAACATTACGTCGGTCAAGATCATGTACCCGAGGACGGAAGAGGAGAAGAAGAGAAACCGGAATTGCGGATTTGTGTCCTTCGAAAGCAGACCTCAAGCAGGTGCGTAGACCAAGCATCCCCTCTTCTTTCGGCTGATGCGCCGCGTGCGCCCACCAGAAGCCGTGTGATCTGTACAGTATAACGGGACATTGGACCGAACCTGCGATAGATAAGTGCATCTTGGATGATTGTACAGTAGCGGCTGTCGCGTGCGTCTCGAGAAGTTCGCGTCTGCTGCCGTTCCGTTTCTCGTTTGGGGCCGACCTCGGCAGTCTCTGCGACACCTGCCTCCAGGGCCGGCTTCGCGCGCTCTCGAAGCACACTGTCGTCTTTCGCCTTTTCTCCACGAGACCCGGTTTCCACTCTTCTTTCCGATGTGTTTCTGCAGAGGCTGCAAAACACAATCTGGACGGCGTCGCGTTCTACGGCATGGTCATTCGAATCGGGTAAGGCACAGAGAACGCGGGGAAAGACGCCTCGAAGAAAGAGAGCAATAGGAAGGAGAAGAAAGAGAAGACGAAAGAGAGGAAGGAGAAGAAAGAACTGGATGACTGCAGGGGGCGGGAAAAGGCGGGTTTGCGTTGCCGTTTTCGTCTTTGTTTCCTTCGCTTTTTTTTCGCATCCTCGAGGCTCATGTCACCGTTGTTTTTCCCCACAGCTGGGGCAAGTCCGTAGGCCGGCCTGTTGTAGCCCCTTCGCCGTCGCAACTTCTCGCAGGTGAGGACGCGGGAGACTCCCGGGATGGGAAAGCAAACTCCTGTTCTCGAGTCCAAGTCGGCATATCCTCATTCCAGGCCAAGAACCTTTCCAAACAAATCTATCGATTTCTTTTACATGTAAACCAATTTGGAAAAAACCTTCATTTCGTCTCTGCGACGCGCACGGGAGAGAAGCGTCGGTCTTGGGATGAGACTCTTCCTCCCGTGCCTCCAATCGATTTCTGTCAAAAGTGCAAGGCCTGAAGAGAGACGCATCGATGCGCCGTGATTGCCATCCGGTTGCCGGCCATGTACCCCCGTAACCGGATGAAAGGAAACGTTTTATACCACATATGCACGTACATATAATTATGTCTACATGTACATATACATGTACATATTCATACAGATATGTATATATATATATGTACGCAGATATACGTACATATATATGTACATGTATTCCCTGTATAGACATTCGCAAGCAGATGTGGATGAATGCCACTGCTGGCGTGCATGCGTTTTGGTCGGACACGAAAGAAAGACATCTTTCGTTGATTTGTTTTGTGCAGCGGGGGGCGAGGCCATGAAGGCGTCGACGCCGATGCCAGGAGCTCCGATGGGTGGGTTTTTCACCCCTGGGAGCGGCTCTGGAAAGTCCGGTTTCGTTTCTCCGTCTTCAAGGAGTCAGCATTCGCCTCCGCGATTCAGAGATCGAAGAGACGTAAGTGTCGAGATGCACGGAGAATTTCTTGTTTCCTCCTTTCCTTTTCGTGGATGGCCCCCAGCCTCGCCGGAAAAGGTCTGTGCCCGACCATGCGGGGGAAGAGCGGGAGTTTTCCGCGTTTGCCTTTGTTGGACAAAAAGCGTTTCGTCAGTCGCTTGCCTCGCAGGCGGCTGAAACAGGAGTCGCCAGTGCATGCAAAGGACACAAAGGAGAAGGAGAAAATTGGTTTGAGCCGCTCGAAAGGACGGGTTCGGCGGTGTCTCATGAGCGACGTCTTCCCGCAGTTCGCTACGCTCGGATGTGCATGCATTTTCTCTTGCTTGCACGCAGGATGTGGGCATCGTCGAAGTCGTTGTTCCGAAAGATAAGCGCAAACGCGTCCTCATCGATCTTCTGGCGAAATACGTTGCCGAGGTAAACCGAACGCTCTTGCCCTGACTCACTGCGCGTTTCCTCTTTCTATCCTTTTTCCCTCCGTCTTCTTTCTCTCCCTCGTCCTCTCTTTCCTCTCGCTGAGGTTGCGTCTTCTGTCCGCCTCTCCACTCGTGCGGTGGCTGTCGTTTCCTTGCGTGATTCAGGAAGGACATCCCTTTGAGCAACAAATCATGGAGAAAGCGCCCCGGGGCGCCGAAGATGGTAAAACGCACTGTTGATGACGGGCTCTTCCCAGTCGTTCACAAATGTTCTTGTCCGATGCGCGTTTGCAGTTTTCCTCTTTCCGCTTCGTCCACCTTTTTGCCGTGCCATCCCCTCGAGCATCTTTTTCCTCTGGCAAGCCGCGTTACTCAGCTGTTTTTTGACACCCTGTGCATGCAGTTTAACCAGTCCATGCATGCAGTTTGACCTGCTCCAAGGCCGCCCTCGCGAGTCTCTCTTTTTGGATTTTCCTGCGTCTCGCCGGCTTCCTGTCGAACTCCCTGGACGTTTTTGCCTTTTGGATCATCGCACTCTGTCTCCTTAGTCGTTCGGTCCCCCCTCATCACCGCTCCCTCTTCTGCTGGGCACTTCTGGACCTCTCTTGGGTGGCGTTGTTTTTTCTGTTTCGGTGTCTTCATACGCCCGAAACACCACACAGTCAAGCGTACACCGTGGGCGTATACATATATATATATATATATATACATATACATACATACATGTATTAAAACCATGTAGGCATATATATATATATATATAATATATATATATATATATATATATATATATATATATATATGGTTGTGTGCATCTACATATGTATTTTGGTATGCCAGCAAGAGTGAAGACCTACGTATATATATATATATATATATATATATATTATATAATCCGGTTTAGGGATAGATATAATATATATACGTATGGTTGCGTGAGTGTTACTGTGTGTTTTGGTGTGCGTTTGTGCTTTCATCGGACACCGTTTTTTTTTTCGATTTTTTCTAGGAAAATTCGACTTTCTGTACGACCATGACTCCCCCGACAATATTTACTACAGGTAGGAAACGCGAGAATGGAAACGCAAGAAAATCGAAACGCGAGAATCGAATTGTAGACCTGCAGGAGCATGCGCTTTCGCCTGAGGCGTTGATGCACAGACGCATGCATACGCGCTTTTTGCTTTCTTTTCTGCAGATGGAGAGTCTTCGCCTTTTCCCAAGGCGACACCCTCCGGTCCTGGCGCACCGAGCCGTTCCACATTTTCCTAGGCGGGCGAACGTGGCGACCACCTCCGGAAAAATTTTTCCAGGAAAGGTTCGACTTGCGAAAAGCTTTCAGCTCAAAAATCTACATCCCATCTATATATATATATATATATTCTATACATATTTTACATATAGTCTACATATATTATATGTATATTCTGTATATATTCTATGTATATATATAATGTATATATTCTATATATATTCTATATATTATATATTCGGTATAGTCTATATATATTGTAAATAGTTGTGAGGAACTAGTGCGTTTTGATTCTTCGCATTTGTTTCGGAGTTTTGGGGTTCAAACGCACCGTCAGGACACTACCCCGTTGCGTTGCGCGTGCATTATTTCCGCTTCTCAGTTAGATATGAAAACAGACAAGCATCCCAGCGTCGTGAGAACCCATTTCTTTTGCGTCTCTTTCTTTTTTTCCAATCTGGACTTTGCGGCTGCGTACATCTTCCTAGGTATTAATTCACCCTTTTTGTTTCCTCGATAGTTTCGGAGATCGGACTCCAGGGGGGGGGGGGGGTTACGTGTAGAGAAAAACGCGGGCCCAGAGACGTTCGTCCTTTTTCCCTATGTGGGACCGGTTTTAATGAGAAGGGGAAAAAGTGGATGGGATTACATCTTTTCTCTTTTCCTTGTTCGTTTCGGTCTCGATTTTGAAAACCATCTGTGGTCTGGAAGCCGCGAAGGATGCCGGAATTTGCCTTCTCCTGTCGCATGCATCTCTCCGCTTTGCAGGCATCGCCCTAAACTGGAGAGGAAGGACGACGCAGTGTAAGTTTTAGAAAAGACGCTCTGTCTTTTCGCGAGACGCTATCCGTTTTCGAAAGGCGCAGATCCGCACAATTACCAAAACCCTGTAAACACAGAGGCTTCGTTTCGCATGTCTGAAAGAGTGTGGCGACACCGGCAAAACGACGAGGCGGAGGAGATCTGCCCAGTCGAAAGCGCGTCTCGCTTTCTGGTGCGCTTGGTCCGAGAGTTATTCGACCTTCCAGAAGTCTCACCAGGAGTTTCCCGTTTGTTTTTTCTCTCCAGCTACAGCGCGGCGAAAGGAGGCGAGCGTTTGGGCTCAGGGGACCGCGACACTCTCGAGGATTTCCTGCGAGACATCACTCGACAGAGGTAAGACACGACTAGGCAAATAAAGCCGTGCAATTCCGCAGTTCCGCAACAACCTGTATTCTCAGCTACCTTCGTATAGGAGTGCACTCGAAAAGATCCAACAAAGAATATGTACTTGCTGTGTCTCAGTCTATATGTACAAATGTATGTCGGTGACTTTTATGTGTGCGAATCTGACCTGTATATGTGTATCTGCACGCCTTCCCTATAAACATAAATGGTCCTCTTCAAATGATCAGTTTTTTGTGGATACATGCATCGGTTTCTCTCTCCGTGCGAATCCCGTGCCGCCGCCTGGGTGTCTGCGTTCCGCCTTTGCCTTTCAGAGAATCGATAAAAAGCGCGATGATTTTCTGCATGAGTCACGCGAACTGCTCAGCAGAGATCGCGCTCTGTCTCTACGAGGCTCTCACTTTGTCGGAAACGGATCTGAACACGAAAATCGCGCGCCTCTACCTTCTCTCCGACATCCTCTTCAACTCTTCCGCTCCGACGCCGTGCGCCTGGTCGTACCGCGCGAGTCTCGAAAAATACCTCCCCAAAATCTTCCTCCACTGGACACAGCGTGCGTCACACACTCGCAAAGGACCACCTTCATCCGTACAGCCAGACATTATACATATATATAAATAAATATATAAATAAATAAATATATATATATATATAAATATATGCGCAATTGGTTTTGCGTATTCGTCATGAAAAGGCGTGCACCGACACATGTGTGTATGCGGGTATGTATGAATTCCTGAGTGAAACTTAAATACGTATATACGTGTATGTGTATAAATCGAGCGAGGTATGAGTTATGTCTTTATTTGCGTATACGAGTTTTGGGAGAGAACACCTCGTCAGTGTGTAGGTGATCGGTGCGCGTATTACAGAGAGGACAAGGCCAGGCGAACGGGAGTGAACCTTGCATGCAGGGGTTTCTCTTTGTTTTGTTTGTCTCTCTAGGTTTTTGCGGCGAGTCGCCGAGTAAAGAAGCTGAGCAGGAAGAGACAACTCCCGAGGAAGCGAGGAGACAAAAGTATCAAGTTCGACGCCTCCTGAAGCGTCTCCTTCGCATCTGGACAGGCTGGGCGGTTTACTCCCCCTCGTTTCTCCAAGTAAGGAAGTTCCATGCAAACCTGCATGCGCGCTCGTGCCTCTTTTTGTGTCAGAGTCCTGTCTAATCAGACTCCGTTTTCTTCGCCCGTGGCTACGTTTAGCAATTCCTTTTAAAGTTGTCTGGCTCAGCGGCACAGGAAAGGATTGAAGATTTTTTTTTGCAAACCTGAGGTTGAACACGAGGGGGTTCCCCAACTCCCTCGTGTTCTCTGCTGGAAAGCCGCCACATCTTGCCAGCGACCCAAAAAAAGAGAAACCAGGGATTTCGGTTTCTTCAAACGGCCCTACATAGACTTGAATGCTTACAGAGAGATAAACAGTTCTACCATAGACGTGAAAGCTTTGAATACGTAGACATACATACATAAATATCTATATATATAGATATATATATTTATATATTTATATATGTAGATATAGACATGGAAAGACATGGACACAACGGATGTATGTTCTTGTGAGGCATGTGTAAAGGTTCCTGGTTTCTGATGCTGCGGGAATAGTGACAAGTTCCAAAGGCGAGAGGCAAGAGAACGCCGCCAATGAGGCAAGAAATCTGGATTTGTTTTTGTGACAAAGCGAGAACTCGTGACTACTTTTCACCTGCAGTTCGTTTTCCCTCCTTTGTGTGATTGTGAAAACCATTCGTACACAACGCGTGCGCATATGCTATTCACTGTTCCTCCCTTCTCGTCCTGTCCGTTTCGTCTGTCCTCTCTGTCTCGCGTGATGCTTCGACGTTTTTCTTCGCTCGCGGTGGCTCCGCAGCTTCTCTGATTTTTTTTCGTTTTTTTTTTCTTCTGTCTGCGCGCCAGGGCTTGGAGGCTTCACTCTTTTCCTCGGATTTCCCTGCGCAGCTCAAGTCTCCAGAGGAGGCGGAACCGCCTGAAGACGCCGCGAGCCTCGTCGACGACGGCCTGGACGGCGAACCGATGCTTGCGACCGAGGCGCGCCTCTTGGCGAAGTATCCCCTCCAGCTTAGGGAACAAATTCTCGTAAGGACACGAAACGAAACTCCTCGCGAGCGTGCACTCGCTTACGGGAACATCTCTCTGAGTTTTGCCCTTCCTCCCTCCCTCCGTCTCTGCCGTGCTTCTTCTCCTTCTTCTCCTCCTTCTCTCTTCTCGCTTCTCTTTCTTCTCCCCGTTCTTTTCTTTGTTTCGCCCATATTTGAACTCCGTCCTTGTTTCGTTTTGTGTCTTTTTTCTCGCAGCAATGGCATCGCCTAGACAAGTCGGAACTGGAAAAAGTTTGCCTGCAGCGGGGCGTCGCCGCCCGCAGCGGCGGCAGCTCCACCGGCGGCGCGATCGACCGCCTTGCATGCAGCGAATATTATTTGCAGCTAAAGACCGAGGTATGTCCAAATGCGCCGCTCTCGCTGGCGGCTTATACTTGAGTTGGTACTGCCCATTGGAGCTCGGACGTCTTTCTGCAACGTGTGATTCTGGTTCTTGGAAACTCAAAAAAACTCCCAGAGATACACAAATACATATACATATATATATATATATATAAATTATATGCATATATGTAGATATGGAGTCACTACCGTGTATGTGTTTGTGGAGCTGTGCACAGTCCGGACGACTGTTAGGTTTGGAACTCTCCGTGAGAAAAGCGTTGCCGAGATGTGTGCGTTTCGCGATTTGTCTTAGTCGTTGCGAGCACGGTACAGATGCGCAGAATTGCCTGTTTCGACAAGCCCGCGGGTTGCGCATTCTGATGTGTCTCGCTTTCCTTCTCTCTGCCTCTCGCGCGTGCATCTCCCTCACGTATCCCCCACCGAACGTTTTCCCCCGTGCGTCGCTGCCTAGGCGTCAGAAAGAAGGCACATATTCATCGTATAACTGTGTATGGTTATTTAACTGTGTATGTGTATATGCATGCGCGAATACGGAGATTGTGTGTCTGTGCACTTTTTGTTTTTTCGAAGGCTGAAGACGCGCCGTTGCAGCTTTCCTCGATGGGGAAGGCTGCTGCGCTCCGAGCAGCCTCGGGAGACGCAGGCGCGTTGGCGGCGTTTTGGGCGTCTTCCTTGGCCTCTTTGGGCGCGGGCGAGACTCCAGAGAGCGAGAACGAAGAGGGAGGAGAGCGGAAGACAGAGCCGTCGAGTGCGCCTGCTGCGGAAGACGAGGCGGATAAGCCGACCGAGGAAGACGCGCTCGATCGCGCCGGCTGCCTGGCCAAGGCGGAAGTGAAGAGCGAATCGTCCGACGACATCTTCGACTTGCCGGAAGAAGACGAGAAGATCTTCGAGGACGGAGAGAAGGAGACAGAGGAAAAGGAGAAGGAAGAAAAACGCGCAGCGATGGACCGCATGAAGATGCGCGAAGTAGAGCTGCAAGTCACTCAGCTGCAAATCGAACTCGAAAAGAAAGGTGCGCGCCCGTTGCCACAAAACGCTGCGTCGGTCTCACGTGCGTGCGCCCATCTCCGGAAGGTTCTTTCGCCCCAGTTCTCAAGGTTGAAAGAGTCTCCACCGATGATCCGAACACGGCCTCGAGACCACGCGTGCATGCATACCTGCTAGTCGTCTTGCGTCGGAAAGTGGGCATTGTCTTTTCTCTCTCGCGGTCTCCGCCCTCCTGCGCCACCGTGCATGCGAATCGGGTTTCCGTGGAAGTTGTGGCTTCAGGGATCGCGGTTCACTGGGCGTGGCACAGGGAGGCTGCGCCCCGCTGAGGCGCGTCCGTCTCTGCTGGCTTCAGAACAGATATCTGGAGAGAGAGGGAAGAAAGGGTGGGGGGAGAGGGGGGGGGAAGAAGGAGAGGAAGAGAGAGAGAAGAGACAGAGAAGAGACAGAGAAGAGAATGAAGGGAAGATAGAGGGGGAGAGGAGGACTGCCTTGTATGTGTGCATCCAGGTGTGACGTTCCATCCGCTTTTGTGTGCGTCGTTTGACGCCCCTGCGTGCAGGCCTCGAAAAAGACGTAATTGAAGTGAAATGTGACCAATTGCGTCAGGAACTCATCAGCGTAAGTTGAAAACGAGAGCCGTTTGAGACGAAAAAGCGAGTTGAAGTGGAGAAACCGCGTTCAGTTCGCCTCTGATGTCGCTGTTGCAGTTGCGCCGATTTCGTGATGCCCACACTTGTGCCACACTCGGCCGCTCGACATGTCGTGGAAGCGTCTCTATGTCGGTTTATCCTCCTTCGCTTTCACATGTGAAAACATGTACCGCTCTCCTTTGCTCCGGTATTCGCGCTCTCATCGACACCTGTGTATCATGTGGAAATAAACTGAACACACTCGTGCGCCTCTCTTCACTATTGACCTTTAGATTTGTGATATATGCGTGTCTTCAAACACAGACCCAATCTCTTTTTGTACGGATCTTGGAATTCCTTTCCTCTCTTCCTGGCTGTACCTATCGATATCGACGTCTATACATGCAACTTTTGACATCGATCTCCATCTCTCTGCATCTCTTTATATCGCTCCCGCTGTATGCAAATATCTATATCTTTCTGTGACTCTACGTCCGTATGTGCCTGTCCGTGGATGTCCTTAAATCCACCGACATCTACATACATATACGTTATATATTTACATATATGTATATATATGTATAAATATGTATATGTATATATATGCACACACATACGTATGGATATGGAACGACCGAAGACGTTTAGCAGATGAGAGGGAATTTTTTTGCTTCTGAGATTTTGCATGAAACCGAAGGAACCGTTTGTCGTTTTTCCGGTCGCGGGGCCGCTGGCAGTCTCTGGCTGTTTGTTTTCTGCCGTCGCTTTCTTTGCTGCTCTAACCCGGTTTCTTCGAGCTCCGTTTTTTTTGCCAGGAAATCCAGAAACAAGCAGAGAAAGACGCTGCGCAGGCGGCCCGAACCAGTCCCTCTGAGGAAGGCGAGGCGAAAGAAAAAACTTCAAACCACAAAAACTCCAGCGTAAGCCGCAACCTGTCCTCTTTCCAGTCTTTTCGCCTTCCATATGATGCATGCCTTTATGCTAGCCTCCGTGCGCACAAACATGTCCAATCCTATGTATATATATATATATATATTTGCAAATTGTTTGTACATCCATATATATAGTCTACTGTATATATATGTATACAAAAACCTATAAATATACATATATACACAATTGACTATATATATGGATGTAGAAACAATTTGCATATATATATATATATATATATATATATATATATATGATTGGGCATGCAGACATGTTTGGGCACATTTACATATATGTTTTTGAATGGCTATTCGTGTGTTGAGGGATAGGCGTTAGAGAGAGAAATTGATGTGTCCTCACTGCTCTGTGGTCGGAAAGAAGTCGAGAGTCACGGAGACAAGCGCACTTATCTGTGTTGCCTGTGTATCTCTTCATTCACTGCTATCGAATGTTCACAGGGACACTGTCATGTAGACCTCCTCTCCATATACATATATATATATATATATATATATAATAAGTGTATGTGGTTGTGTGCACGTTTGAGATGTCTGTTGTGCGTACGAACCTCGCCATCGTTCGGCGGATTCTTGCATCGTCGCGTCTTTTTTCTCTCTTGTGTGGCTGCGTGTTTGCAGAGAAAGAGGCAAGTTTCGTTTTTTCTTTTTCCTCATACTTTCCCCAGTCGTGACTGCCCTTGAGATGGCGCGGGTAGCACGCATGTCTCCATGCATCTCTGTTTCTGTGAAGGCCCTAGACACCTCTTGGTTTCAAATATCGTCTCGCAAATATACTCCTACTTGATCCAGAAAAAACTCCAACATTAAACAGCAGCTTCCCATCGGTCACCATTCTGTAGCCTGCGGGTGTCGGTCGCCTGCATGCACGCAATTTCCTACCTATGCAGGCGTATCCATATGCATGCAAATTCGTACAGTAATTCGCACATATAATACATATAAATTCATATATATGTATATATATATATTTATATGTATATTCGTATAGACAGAAAAACACGAGTCATGCGTACAGCCACACGTGTTTTTGTACGCCCACGTGTATAAACAGAAATACGTGACTCCTGCATAGAATCTCCTACATATTTATGTGTAGGACTATTTTGTGTATGTACTTTTTGAGGACTGTGTTGATGGCCGTTTGTGTATGGGTCTGATTTTAGAAAGATCTGATTTGAGTCGGTGTGTGTTTTTGTCGTGGAACCTCGCAGACTCATAGGATGTTTGTTGCATTTTTCTTTTCTCTCTCAGGCCCCATGGAAATTCGTCTCTGTCTCACTCGAGACCGTCGAAAGTTTCCTGCTCGTAGCGAGTTTTTTCTCCATTTGCCGTTGTCGCCAGAATGGTTTGCGTTCATTTTCTTTTGTCGCTGTCCTCCTCTGTCTAAAAGGCTGTTCTTGATCTGCGCCACGTCCTCCGTTCGCGTTCCCTGTCTCTGCGCTTCTCTGTCTTTGCGTCTTTCTCCGCTTTTTGACGTCTCTTTCGACTTCAACTTTTCGCTGTCACACCAGCAGCTGAACAGGCTCGTGCCACTAGAAAGTTTTTCGTTCCCTCTTTTTTGCATGCGTCGAAAGAAAGCAGGCCAAACTGCGACGGAAGCGTCTTGCGGGCCGCTCTTCCTCGGCGTTTCTCTTCCGTTTCGCAAACACGTTTTAAGGAATCGTCCTCTGCGAAGAAAGGCGACTTGTCCACGGCAGAGAGAGAAAACGACACATGCGAGAGAAACCGGCACACTGAGAGGGACAGAAGGATCGAGGGAGTCTGAGAGGGACAGAAGGATCGAGGGAGTCAGAGAGAGAAAGGAAGAGACACAGAGAAAGATAGATGGGAAGGAGATACAGAGAGGTAAAAGAGAGAGCGCAGAAGGGAGAGAATCGAGCAGTGAGAGAGGGAGAGAGATGCTTATCAGATTTCAGAGACGACGCGAACTCGGCACAGAGAGAAGAGGAAGGTCAGTTTTTTTCACACAGAAAGAGGAGAGAACTCGAGAGAACGGCAGAGAGAGGGAAGTATAGAGGGAGAGGGAAGCGTAAACAGTGGAGGAATCCGCCCGGATGATCGCTACCCTCGGGCGTTTGCATGCGGAAGAAGAGGAGAAAAAACGTTTTTCTCTGCAGTTTTCCGGACACCTGTTTTCATAGAGTGAAACTTGCAAGATTCGACAGACACACGAAACTTGTCTTTCCCTCTTTTTCACGCCAATACAGAAGAAAACTCCACGCTGTGGAGTGAGTTCCCTGCACGCACGGCGCGGCCGCTACGCTGCCGTCTCGCCGACACACTACCTTTCCGTGGCTTTAAACGCATGCATTAGAATAATATCCGCAAATATCCATGTTCACAAGCATATATATATATATATATATATATATATATGTATAAACGTAAACACTGTGCGCATTCCTACCACGATGCGAAAGCGGCTTTCGGCCTCACGCATGCAAAACATATCAAGGAACAACAGAGATACCAAATTGCAAAGGCAAGAACGAAATTACAGGTTTTCCTTATATATATATATATATATATATACAACTATAAATGTATTTACACGCATATATATACATATATATATATATATATATATATCTGTAAGCATCATTGCTGTACGCGTAAGGATGATTTCTGTGAGACTTGGCAGCGTTGATGGCGCAGCAAGCAACGGCAAGATGCGCATGCATCTTTTTTCTCTCTCGACGTTCTTTTTGTCCGCGTACACCGTCAGACACGCGCGTGCGAGGAGAGTCGACGCACCAAGCTCTTTGCGTGCAGGAAATTTGTTGCATCCGCGCACGTCTTCATTTCTGGAAGTTTAGATGCGTCTGCCGAACGTGGCGTCGAAGACGAAGCCGGCAAGGCCGGGGTCTCTGCTCGCCGTGAGCTCGTCGCCGATGTCTTTGATGGGGTTGCCTTTCAAAGTGCCCGAAGTGAAGACTTGAGGCACAAATTTCGCTCGGAGTTGCGCAGCTTGGAGGGTGATGAGGTATCCGAAAAAGAGGAAAACGACCGAGATCATGGCTGCAGAGAAAACTGGAAACAGACTAAACACTGCAAAGATCGAAGCTGCGAGGTAACACAGCAGCCCCAGTCGGAAGAGCAACAGGCAGTGCCTGTACATGTCCTCCATGATGCCAATCGCCTGCATGCACAAAGGCAAAGAGAGACGCGCGTCACAGTCTGTTCCACACATACACCTCGTTTGAACCACTCACAGACCGACATCGACACTGTTCTGTCCCGCAATACAGATTCGAGATATACGACGTCTAGGTAGACAGAGAGCGGTATGCATAGATACAGAAATACATAGACATGCATGGGTAGATACGGTTGTAGATGCAGACATAGAGCCATGCATGTCTGCGTGTTTGAAAATGTGGATGCTTGCATGTTGGTGCAGCTCTCTGCACGCTCGCGGGGTGGTTACGGCTTCGTTCATGAAATCCCGTTTACGTGTTTTCGCAGCGATGTCCTCGTTCGAACACGTGCTTCTTCAATGTGGAGATCACAGGAACGCGACGCGGGCAAAAACACCTGGACGGAGGGCGTGGGCGCATGTTACTCTCTGCAAATTGGCCCTCACACGCTCGGTGGAATGCCCTTCATCCACTTTCCAGATGCATATATGCATGCAGATATCACTCTCCCTCCTTCGAACCACACGCGCTCTTCGCCCGGCGCCTTCTCTCCACGGTTTCAACACTCTGCCACGACACAGTGTCTACAAGTACCTCGATCCCTCTCTCTCCACCTATATCTACATCTATTTCTCTCTATCCACATATATGTATATATATATATATATATATATATATGTATCTACCTATATGTATCTCTCTCTACCTATATGTATTTCTCTCTCTCTGCCGATATCCATATCTCTCTATCTACATACACATATCTCCCTCTCTATCTGCCTATATCTTTATCTTTCTCTCTCTCTCTCTCTCTATATATATATATATATATGTACCTGGACACATCCATATAAATATACATCTGTAGATGTGTAAAGCTTTGTATCAAGACATACACAGACATGCGTGGATGTGTGGTCTGTAGACACCTCAGACGGCGAGACAGTTTTTGCAAACGAGGCAGTTTCCCACACGCTCTGGGCGTTGACAAAAAAAAGTCTGTTCTGTTGCGAGATGAACAGTCGCCACACTGTGGCGTGTTTTTTTGTCTGTCCATCGACGGGCTGTTGAGCTATTCCCCGGCGCTCCCGCCTCTCGTTTTTTTCTCTCCCAGTCTTACCACGTCGTAGGAGTGATCGCCTCGCCCGGTCAGAGCTTTTCCTGGTCCCCAGAGACAGCAAACGACGCTGATGACCATGAGCACGAGGTTCAAGCCCATGGCAGCGCCTGCTGCGAGGACGAAGAGAACGTTCGTACCCTTGTTCGAAGGAGCGTCGCGGGTGTGAAGGAGGCTGACGGCGGAGGCGAAACCGCCGAGGAACGCAGCCAAGACGCCGAATTTCTTGAAAACGTCGATCCAGTAACGCAGCTCCACGTGGCGAATCTCGAGCGTCTCACACGCCAGATCGGCCACTACGCGCGCCTTGTTTGCTTGCAACATGACGAAGACACAAAAAAAGGAAAAAACGAAAAACCGGAAAAAGAAGAAACGACTAGGGAACCAAAGACGAAAAAAGAGAGGAGAGAAGAGAGAGAAGAGAAAGAGAGAAGAGAGAGAAGAGAAGAGAGAGAAGAGAAGAGAGAGAAGAGAAGAGAGAGAAGAGAAGAGAGAGAAGAGAAGAGAGAGAAGAGAAGAGAGAGAAGAGAAGAGAGAGAAGAGAAGAGAAGAGAGAGAAGAGAAGAGAGAGAAGAGAAGAGAGAGAAGAGAAGAGAGAGAGAGAGGCAGAGAGAGAACAGAGGAGCGGGAATAGAGGGGGGAGAAAAGGAAC